>NC_142687.1:33900000-34200000 GCF_056320005.1 Nelumbo lutea | reverse complement strand
CCGCTCAAGATGACAACCATGACCCCAACCGGTAAAGCTCTGGTTGGGGGGTGTGTCAACACAGCGCGGTTCTTCTCTTGGATTGTGCCCCTTGTTGTCTATGAACCTATCGAGGTACCCATGTTAGACGAGGTCTTCCAAGTGTTGGTGGTGATCATGGCAACTCTCGATCTCATGGATGTGGTCCCAATGGAAGTTGTAGTATTTCTCTCAATTTCTCTTGTTGTTGTAGGATGTATCTTCTCAAGTCACCTAACGAAGTTGCGGTCACGGATATGAATTAGTATTTTAGCTCTCGGCACGTTCAGTGGTGTGAAGTTGTGGTACATCGGTGGTGGGGTTCTTGGTCTACAGTCGGGGTGGTGATCTTTCCTCTTGCTCTCTCGATCCAGTCTTAGCTCATCATGGTCTTTCCGCATCCAGTCATGCTGATCCTCTTCATTCCTGTGCAGCTCCTGGTTTCTTCAGCGTTCATGTACTTGGTCACATGTTTCATCAGCATGGTCAAGTTGGGAAAAGGATTCTTTTGCAATAAGAAGTTGAACATTAACGTTCACAACCCATTCATCATGGAGGCTACGGCCATATATTAGTTCAGGGCTCGGACTTGAAGAGCCTCGGTGTTGAACATTGCCAAGTAGTTTCTCAAGGTTACTCCTTTCCTTTGACGCACTTGCATAAGGCTAGCTGATGTTTTCTAGTGCCTCTAGTTGGTGGTGAATTGCACTAGGAACTACACTTCCAACTTCTCCCGGGAGGTTATGGACCTCAGCGGGAGCGAGGCGTACCAAGTTTTGGCAATCTCATGGAGGGTCGCAGCAAAGGTCTTGCGCATCACTCCCTCGGATGAGCGGTGCGGCATCATTATCGCCTTAAATCCTTCGAGATAATCGTTAAGATTCGAGGACCCATCATACTTCTCAAATTGAGGTGGTCGCCACCCGAACGATGGGAGTTTATCTATGATTTCCTATACGAAGATGGGCTCTTTGGCGAGATGCTGGCCATAGTGTGCTTCTATTGGTCGGGCCGTTAGAGGGGCTATGCTACGGTCTACTTGGCTGCGTTCCAATTCGGCCACCTTTCTCATAGATCCCTGATCTCGGCTTCTCCGTCTACCATCACCATGTTCAGGATTTTCTCAACGTTTGGTGCCACTTGTCGGTCTTGAACTAAGATGGATTCAGCTATCAAGATTGGGGGCTAGTGCAAGCATTGGTCGAGCCATTCTCGTACCGGAATCCTGGTGATTGAGTGGTGGGATCTACTACAGTCGTCGTGAGCGCCATACCATGATGGAGAATCGGACTTCTGGGACAACTGGGATGCTCACGGTCTTATTGGGCTCTTTCCCGGCCTGTATGTTGCCTTTTGGGGTCCTTGGTGCAAGGATCAACCGTTGTAGGCGCCTACACGGCAAGGCGAGTGGTTGGGAGAGCCTGTGGTAGATGCCCTAGTGTTTCCATTATGGCAAGGATGTGATCAACCTTTTGCTGCATGGCGTGGAACTGCATGGGGTCGACTGCTGTTTGATGCTGGGGTTCCCAAGGCGGAGAGCTACAAAGTGATCGGGATCCCCGAGATGGGGAGCGGGCTCTAGAGTGGTTAGATGCGTTCTTAGGCATGATTGCTTTTGGTGTATGATAAGAGGTTTGGGAGATGGCTTGTTGTACGTTTCCCACAAATGACGCAAATCTGATGTTGTCCAATCATAGGTGTTCCGAACGAAGGCCGCAGTCTGATAGTCCTACCAACTAGATGAAGCCGTGGTAAAAGGACGAATCCGTACACCGAGATCTGGAATCATAGGAGGCCCGAGGAGTGGTTACCTGGGTAGGCACTCTGACACTCAAGTTAGTAATTGGTGAGGGGTCGGTTTAGACAAACTAGGGTGCGCACGTTGGTTAGGATCGAGGTGAATGAATGCAAGAGTGGTGCTTAGTTGAGTTTAGAGTCAAAAGTACTTAAACTCAAATGGGGAATGCCTACTTATAGTCAAGCATCCGTGTCTTGATCGGATTCAACTTCCGGGATTATCAGGATGAGGTTATCCACCGGGTTCTTCGAGGGTTCCCTTGCCTCGATGGACTCCACTTCTTTATCCGCATGGGATACTCCTTGGTTGTGCTCCTCCGTTAGTCTTAGGATGACGATGCTGATGCGGCTCGAAGAGGACAGCCACGGACCTCGCCACATGACGCCTTTAGCTAGCTTGGCAATCACCTGACCAGATACCCGGCTAAAATTTCCATGCAATTAATTAGAAACAGAGAAGCCATACTCCTCACTTTTTCTTGATATATTTTTATTCCTCAACGAAGTATTTTCCCATGTGGGTTTAGTCTAGCTGAAGCCGGGGAGGATAAGTGGAGAAGGATATGACTGGTAGTTGATAATAATATAATAATTGATAAGTTATGCTTTTGTTATAAACAGAGAAGCTATGTACGCATTCCTGACATGTGATTGACATTAATTTGTGCACGTAACTGAGTTTGTAAGGCTGAAAGTATCCAAACGAGAATATAAATAAATGGCTTTGCTGGAATTGCAAGTTGCAGAACATGACATGATCTTCTGAAGTTATGGATGGTGGTTTGGGTTTGAAAAAAGGTGGATGGACTGAAGAAGAAGATATTCTTCTAAGGAAGTGCATTGAGAGGTATGGAGAAGGGGAGTGGTGTAAGGTCCCTCTTAGAGCAGGTACTTACCTACCTACACTGTTTATTTGTTCTTCGTCCATGGTTTTTTATCTGATGATTGATTTACATTTCTTTATTTCTTCTTTCTCCAACCTTTCTTGATTGTTATTGTTATTGCATTTTCAGGGTTGAATAGTTGTCGAAAGAGCTGTAGGCTTACATGGTTGAACTATCTCCGGCCGGGTATCAAAAGAGGGGAGTTCAGTTCAGATTAGGTTGATCTGATTATCAGGCTTCATAAGCTCTTAGGGAACAGGTAATTCCAAAGTCGTTTATTGCAGGGTGTTTTGTTTGAATGTTACATGAAATTAAATGATTCATTCTGGTTCTTCTTTACATATCAATGAATTCTTAACAAATATTCATTCTAATGAAAAGCTGCAAAAGGAAAATGAAATTATCCCATCGTAGTAGTTATGCAAGCAGGGCCTAAGAATATGATAAAGATAGAGAGAGAGAGAGAGGTAGGTAGGTAGGTAAGTTTAGGGGGGTATTTGGTTATGGCTGAAGTGGCTGAGTTGAACGATTTATTGGCTTTGTATTTTAGTGTGTAAAAATGTTAATGATTAATCGCAATATTTGGGGTACAGTAAGTCAACCCAACATTCATTACAGCCATTTAAGAAGTACACAAACGTTCCAGAAGAATGCAAATACAAATATGTAGATACAAACATTGTGGTAATTGATGCAATGCAAAGTCTAGTTTTGCACTGATATGTTTTACTTTCTTGCCAAATGAATTTTGGTTTTAATTTGTGATGGGTGTAAATATGCTTTGGAATTTTGTAAAAACTGCCATTTTCATTACATAAATGCACTCTGACCCAACACATGTTAATGGTTAATAATTGCTACTGGTTCAAGTTGCACTAGTACTGTTGAAATGGCACCGAAAGAGTCCGCTTAGAGACTAGCTAGGCTGATCGAAATTTACTTGGGAACTAATTCTTGCTAGAAAGAGCTAGCAGACTAAAGTAAACTGAAACTAAATTATCTTTCTATATATTCTTTCTTTTCACAGATGGTCGTTAATTGCCGGCGGACTTCCCAGAAGAACAGCGAACGACATAAAGAATTATTGCAACACGTGGTTGAGCAAGAATAAGCTTGCACCCAAAAAAGAAGAGAAAGCGAAGTACAGCACAGCTGAGAAGATCAAAGTTATCAGGCCTCAGCCTCGTACCTTGTCAAAAAGCTCTCGATGGCTCAGACCATTGGCTGATAATTCTACCAGGGAGGGCGTTACGAGCCAATCAGGAGAAATTCTTAGCAAGGCGGCCTCTGATAATTCTACAACTGTGGGCACAAATAATCGATCAGGAGAAATGCCTAACGAGACAACTCCTGATCTTCCACCGCCTACAGACGATCTCATGCAATGGTGGAAGAGTGTTAGATGAAAGTGATGATATGGGCACCACCTGCCCCATTATCCGTGGGTCAGAAAGATGTGGACCTTCAGTTCAAGTGCAACCATCTATAGAGGGTAGGAACCCTTATGTGGAAGTCGGAAACACTACTTGTGACTGGGATAACTTGGACAAGACTGATGATCAGTGGGACGATTTGTCTTTTAGTGAAAACGTTTGGGACTTATTAGTGTCATAAATGGATCTTAATTATTTGAATTGAATTACTATCTATTGGTGGGGGAATGAATCAAAATTTGGGGGAGGTGGGGTGGGAATAATGAATCATAGGTGGTGGAGTTATTGATAAATAAAACCCAAAAGTCCAATAAAATCCGTCAGGTGGACTGAAATCTAAATTTCCGTTATTATTATTTGAATGAAATTACTTGAAGCAGGATCTGATGCCTGTTAGAGTGTATCTTTCCTTTTAATAGAAATGTTAATTAAGATTGTTCCAGATTGCAAATTATGTGGAAATCCTAAAAAGTATTTATCACTTTCATTTAAGTATAAATATAAATATGTAGAATTAATGTAAAACCTTGTATTTTTTTATTATTTTATATGTATTTGTACTGTATATATTTACATTTACACTTTAATGCATAATTTGAAACAAGTACAGATACAAATATGTAGAACGCAAAACTTAATACCCTTGACCCTACCAATATGGTTTGACACTATACATGTCATACATGGCAGGTCTCACTTTTATTATGGATCACAGTCTCATGGTGAAATGTGCAGTGTCAATGATGTTGATGGTAGGGTGTTAGAATGTATTTTGTTGGCAGCAGATCCAAATATTCCATGCTTGTATTCTGTAAACTGCAAATGTTGCAAATTAAGATCATGGTCACAATATTTACGGTCCCAAGAGAACAAAATTTAGAGTATTGCAGTTTACCATTGCTACCACAAGATATGTTCCTATATGCTTTCATAGTGTTTCTAGCAATCCCACGTCAAGATTAGCCCCATCAAATTGTGTACTGCTTGTTTGTTGGGGGATTGAGATCTTGGGTTCCATGCACTCTTCTCCCATCCATGTCTCTTTTTCAAGTTGAAAATATTAGTAAAGATTTAAAAGGAAATGATGTTTTTGAATCACCATTGATCTGAATGGTCGGACCACTCAGCCTTAGAATCATCTTGGCAATCGGTTCTGTTTTATTCTAAATCCAGTCCCTAGCCAAAAACTGTTGAATGGTCAACGATCCATTGATCTAGGTAGTCGAACCATCAACCATTTCAATCAGCTCAATGGTTTTTGGCCGCTTTTTGTTTTAACTTTTTTTTATTTTATTGTCATAATGGATTATCTGTTCAAACCATCTACCCGAAAATCGATGCCCAAAACAGTTATGATTCTGGGTCATTTTTTAAAACATTGATAGAAAAGAACAAGAGAGAGATAGGTACAATTAGGAACATACTTAAGAGTAAGAGGAAAAGGATAGGGCTGCAAACAGATCAGCTCAAATTCAAATAGGGGTATATTTAATGATGTCAGTGGGTTGGGTCCGACCCGACGGACCTGATGAACAAATCGATTGGGTCAGTTTCGAGTCTTGATATATTGTCCCAATTATTATCGGTTTAGAGTTAGTTCCACCCAGTCCCGAACTGATTTAGACCGGACCCAAACTATATACATATGATATATACACATACACACATATATATATATATATATATACATAATATTTTCAATAAATTTATTATAACCAGGTCCATTGGTTCAGACCCGATTGTCTTGAAAACCAAACGGTTTGATAATGGGTTTAAAAAATAAACACCCTATCATATCCAATTCAGTTCCGAATTTTTCATATTTCTTGTCGGGTCAGTTTCATTTCCAACTGGGCCCAGCCTAGACCCGACCCGTTAATAGACCTAGGTATATTTCAATCTGATGTGATGAGAACCTGCGGGATGTAAATGTAAAAGATTTATTTGAATTTGATTTGTTTATATATGTAATTATCTGATTCAAACCCAATTCAATTAAAATATAGAAAAATCTATGCTGCCGGACAAACATGACAGTGATAGGACTTATAAAGTTCAATGTAAAACAATAAATGTATACTACGTATTCCTTTATACAGTGTACATGCAATATCTATGTACAACATCTTGATGAGTTTATAAGCCAGTGACTAATTTGAGTTTTCCGCAAACATGTTGCAAATACAGCATACAAGCATATATATATATATAGATCAAACATGTGATTTGACATTTTCTTCTTTAGTTGGACTGGACATCAATCTTTTTCTGTCGAATTCAATTGATAGTAAAATAAAATTTGGTAAATTACAAACACCTCTGTACTATGGGCTTTGTGACAAAGACCCCTTCTACTTTGTTTTGTGATAAAGACCTCTCCTATATTATGACCCTGAGATAAAGACTTTCTTTCATTAGAATTTCATCTAAAGAAGCCGTTATAATAGTTTTTAATTCCCATACTATCCCTGTAACAACTAGACGAGAAAAATATTGTTCATCTTCCCTGACCTTTTGATATTACCCTTTCATTTCTTCATATTTTTCTCTCTCCCTCTCTCCTCTCTCTCCCCGAATCTCTCCTCTTGCCCTTCCCCTTAACAGCATCGCGATTGAACCCATTTAGTTTAATCCCGATCTCTCTCTCCATTGAGCTGGGGATGATGTTCTGACACCTTGTGGAGCCTTTGGAAGCCAATGAACACAATACATCTCTTCATTGCTTCTTTTCTTTTTCTGTGAAACCATTTACAGAATTACAGTTATAGAGAGGGGAGACACTGACTGATACGAGATCATACGATGGGAATTCTAGTGCAACCACTTGCTATTCTACTCATCTCCCTCTTTCTTGTCTTCCCTCCCATAACATGTGCAAAATTTGTGACTGAACCATGTAAGTCCTCTGACTCCTGTACCTCTCTTCCCTCCAAGCTCTCAGAGATTGCATCTAGGTTCCAAGTAAATGTACTCGACACCTTAGGCTCAAACTCGCTTGACCCAACAATGTCATTCCCTGAGAACCGAATCCTCCCCAAAAATCCTCTCATCAGAATACCCATTTAGTGCTCCTGTTAGGATGGCATCCGTCGTTTCATATTGACATCTTATACAGTTCGAGCTGCAAACACAATCGAGTCTATATCGATTGGTTATGGTGGGCTGGCCAGTGCAGAGCAGATCAGAAGCGTTAATGGGGTTGATGGCCAGGGACGATGGTGGAGTGGTCAAAGCCTTGTAATTCCGTTGTCGTGCACATGCTTCAATAACACTAGTAATGGCATTAGGCAGTTTACTTGTCGCATTTAGTGCACGTAGGGGAGAGCTTAAGCAGCATTGAAGCGGCGTATGGTACGACTATAGCAGAGTTGGTGGCCGTTAATGGGTTAACACATCCATCCTTCAAACTTCAAAGCTTCAACACACCCATTGTTGAATTTAATACGGCAAACGAGCAGTCGCGCAAAACATCAGCAATTTGGTCGGATCAGAGGATCTGTGAGTGGTGGAGCATTACTTCCTATCGATAAATACATCGTTATGCAACTAGAAAACGATCAAAACCGGATGAATGGTTAATGAGACGGTTTAGTGGTTTGTTGACCAAAATCAATGATTTTGGGGGAAAAAGCGGTTTTGGAGGAAAACGGAACCAGTCGGGTGACTGGTTCCCCATTTTTCTGGTCTGACAGTCTATTCGGGTCCTGTTTTGAAAACAGTGAAACATACCTTGCCATAAAAGTACTTTAAATTATGTGGCAGGACGCTTCTGTTGACCAAACGTATAGAGAGCCACATGCACATCTCAGCATGTATTAGAAACATGTTCTGAAGTTGCCAGTGGGAGATGTTCCCAATACATGGTTGTGATATGCTGTGGGGCATATGTGGGGCGCACTCTATGGGGTGCAGATGTGAATTCTAGAGAGCAAACCTTCCAAAAGTTCAAATAAATTCACAGGCTGAGTTTGGAAGGAGTATGAATGCAAATTTGTAGATCGTAAAACATTGTATTTGGTATTATTTTGTATGTATTTGCACTCTACAAATTTGTATTTGTACTCCTTTCAAACTGAACCATAACTGCAACAACCACCACCTTGCAAACAGTTGGAAGTATTCCAAAAATTTTAGCATTATACATGAGAATCGGGATTTTCTCCTCACAGATTGTTCCTCACAACGATCTCATGACACATCTCATTGTGCATTGAGAAATGAGAACATTCCCCATCAATAGCAATATACTTGTATAGGAGATGCTCCTCATGTGCAGCCGAACATGTGGTGAGGTTGGTGTGAGAAGACTCCGGATATCCTACCCATAAGAACTTTGTCCATACCTACCTATAAAACAGTACCTATTCATGAATTGAGAACATCTCCAGTGCATAATAACATGTAAGAAGATGAGATGTTCCCCATGTATGACTGCGATGTTATGTGGATAAAGATGCCGTGGTTAGGAAATCCTGACTCATGTGAGAAGTACTTTCTGAGAAGCAAATCCAAACTCTATACATGCCACCATCAACCGCAAGAAAAAATGGCAAGCCAAGCTATGAATCGTCTCCCGTTGGCAATTGTCTACCAACACCATTGTTTTGGAAGAACATGCTATGCCACTCGAGGTGTTCAAATTCGGTTATCAAACCGAAAACTGAACTGAATAAGCCACTTTGGTTAACTCGGTTTTTGATTTGGTTCGATTTTAAGATTTTAGAAATTTTGATTTTTGATTTTTGATATATTTTAATAATAACTATTAATATAAATATAAAATGAAAAGCCAAGCAATGAAACATCTCTAATTAGGGCTATATCATCAGAAAAATCACCTGGGAATTGAATGACAAGCAACAACAGTGGTTCCAGCCCCAAACCTCACATGGCCATTGTCCACCAACAATTGTTTTAAGAAGACATCCCACCCCACCAGTGTAAATATAGAATTATAGATGTGCTCAGTTTTTTTATATGTTTTTTTTTTTTTGTATTTCTGTGTAAAAATAATTATGATATGTCACACTAATTTCTTGTGTAATATGATAATTATAAACATGTGCTTGAATGCTCTTTTGCAAAATTATCTATTTTTTTTTTATTTTTTTATTATATTATATTATTTATGACATTAAATGCTAATATACATTTGACCCAAAAGTTAAACGATTGATCTTTGCCAAACAGTAAAATAATTTCATTTTTTGTTAGCTCTAAATTATGTATTTAATTTTTGTTGTCAATAAAAATAATTCTTGTTTATGATATTTATTTTTAATTTGATTAATAAAAATATTATAAATTTGTCTAGTTTTTCTACATTTTTATAATTTTATAATTTTTTTTTCTATTTAATTTGATTAATAAAAATACATTTTTATATATTGATTCAGGTTGCACGTTCCGCATATGTCCAAACAGGAACTGGTCTTTCACTTAAGATGTATAATAGGCCATTCTAACTCCACCAATTGATTTGAAATGTTAAAAAACCCTACCCTATCCCCATCGAATCGACCAAGACGTTTCTATATTTCAGAAAATTACGAAATTGCCATTATACCTTCCACTGTGTTACGGCAACCCGCAACCCTCTACGTCTCCGTCCAACATTCACTCTCTTCCTTCCTTCGTCAAATAGCGGCAACGGCGGCAAGTTTCCTCCTGTCACCGTTTTTCTCCCATTTTTTTCTCTCCCTTCCCTTATTTCTTCCTCTCTCACTCTCTCCTATTTTTCTCACCGATTCTCTCTCTCTCCCTCTCTCCCTTTTCTTCGGTTTTCTTTTCCTGTTCCATTACTGACGCTACAATGAGTTGCAGCGGCAGATCTGAGCACATCCTCTCCCTCTCTCTTCCTCTCATTTTCAGTATTCTTCTCCACCATCTTCTTTTTCCTCTTTTACTCTTCATTTCAACCACCTCCCCTGTTCTTCTCTCTATCGTTGTAACAAACATTCCCTGTTAACTATTAGTTGTCTCCACCCGCTACCTCTATCACTTCCGAACCCAACCTCCACTTTCTCTCTATCTCTCTCTTCTATTTCCTCCTCCCTTTTTCTTCGTCCTTTGTATATCATCTCTGCAGAATCGGAAGCAAGGTCGTTTACTACCTCCCCAGTCGGAAGCAAGAGGGAACAAGAGTAGCCGAGTTCATTGGTACGCTCTGCCACTGTGTTGCACTCACAGCCATTTACCATCTCCACCGAAACGAGCATCCAACTTACTGCATCGGAGGCAACATTAGGGAGAGTCGAACTTTCTCCCATGAAACGGTCCATCTCCTTTTCACAAACCTCCATAGAGATTGTATTGCTTTAACTGTGAAATTTGATTTCCTCTATTAGTTTTGTTCTATGCAAACCATGGCAACATAATATTCATGTCGGTTAAATGTTATCTTATTCTTTATCTCATCCAAATCGTATGATTGCCGCTTTGAATTTTTTTATCCCATCACCCACTAAGTCAGCTGATTTGTTTAATATAGTTATTTTATTTGGTTTCGTCTTTATGTTATCTAGAGGATTAATTTTGGCCTAATTTTTTTAGTTGAATAAGTTGCAAGGCAATAAAATTAGTCGGTGTTACTTTCCTCGTTTTTTGTTTTCATTTTAGCAATTTCGATTTAGACCCTCTTTTGATACTAATGGCTTTGCTGCATTAGCTAATTGATTCCTTATCTTTGCTTGTTTATAGGGTGTTCATCCTATATTGGTTTTAGTTCTCTTTTAAATTATTAAATGAAGATCTAGCGTTTTGATTATATCACCTAACAGTTTTGGCTCCTTGACGTTGAATCTGTATAACGAAAAATTAAATGTGCATATGGAGTCTGGTTAAATTCGCATGTGCTTCCATTTGTGATGTTTATTTGGTTTTACATTGCTATATTCTTCTGTCTCCTGGTTTATTTTCTTTACTTTCTTGTACTTTTAACTCCTGATATTATCGAATCAATTAGATGTTTGTATTTCTGCTTTTCTTTTTTTTTTTTTTGGTAATTGTTCACTTGGATTTATCACATTTTAGCATACCACCATTGGGTTAAACCCCATTGGATGCTTTGTTTTCATACCATTTCAGTGATGTGTTGTTTCAGCTGATAATAAAGCTGTGTTTCAATTAGTTGTCTTAGAATAGTTGATATTTTGTATTTTCGTAGTTTGAGAAAATTATTGGGGGAAGGACATTTGATTTTTTTGTTGCCTAATTCATGATTTACTTGTTAACTCTTGCAGCTTTATAACATTAAAGCACACATTATTGGTGTTGGATGCATGAGCAAGGCATTGAAGATTTTCTTTTTTTGTCGAAACACTTATTCATGTATTCTTTACAAATGACAAATGTACTTTTGTAATAGCATTTGATAATTTGAATAAAAATATATTTGTTTAAAGTATTATTTATTTGTATATCATGGGAACAAAGAGTATTTACATAATCATTGCTATCAATATGACTTTAGCAATGGTTATTCAAGATTAATTGTATATAGCAATTGTGTTATATAGCAAGGGTTTTAAATAAAAACCATTTCTACATATAACTTTTAGCAACAGTTTTGTATTATAACCGTTGCTAAAAGTATATTGTTGCAACGCTTCTTGTGGCCAAAGATATCATTGAACTGTTGCTATAGGTGTTCTTTAGCAATGGTATTAATGAACTGTTGCTAAAGGCTACATATAGCAATATTTTTCTTAATGAACCGTTGTTACAGGTATCATTTAACAACAGTTTTAGAGAATAACCGAAGCAACATATCCACCAATTTTCTCTTTTGCACTCTTTTAGCTACGGTTTTGTCTGTTACTATAACCATTTTAGCAACAATTATATCTGTTGCTAAATGATGTCTCTAACAACGGTTTTATTTATCAGTTGCTAGAACTTATTACCATGATGGAAGAGACATCGGTTTTGTATCTGTCGCTAATCCATTGCTATAAGTCTTTAGCAACGGTTTTAAGGACTTCTCACAATGATTTTGTCCGTTGCTAGAAGTCAAATTTGTTGTAATTAGTTGTAAAATGTAATTTTATTTTTGTGTTGCTTGCTATATTTATTTTGTTTGAATTGGATCTTGAATAGTTGGATGTCCAAATAACATTCTTACATGGTGAGTTGGAAGAGAAGTTCTACATGCATTAACTAAAGCGGTTCATTGTTAAATGCATGGAAAACTGTGTGTTTAATAAATAAACTATTTCATGGTTTAAAACGTAACAATCACTTAAGTAGTGGTCTAAGTGGTTTAGCACTTTTATTATTGCACATGGTTTACACAAGAAGTGATTATGATGGTTGTGTATCATAAGAAGCTTTCTAATTAATGGTTCCTTTGTATATTTGTTGCTATATGTTGATTGCTGTTAAGGAGAAATTAACAGGTCAACGGATCAGTTGATTAGTGAATTTTAGATGAAGGATTTGAATTTTGCAAAGAAAATATTAGGTACGGGAATTCATAGCTAGGGACCAAAGTGCAAGCAAATCGTATTTGTTTGTCGCCCATTTCATGTTGTTTTCAATTGAGTAAACGCTGTTATATAGACGTTTCATCAGTTTTTGTGTGCCTCTCCCATTTCAAAAAAATTCATTTTGAAGCTTCTCCCAATGGGTAAATATTTATTAGCACCTTTCTTGATGTGGTGCCTAATGGGGCTTATGTATCATAAACACTCTCATTAATTGCTTTTTTCGATTTTGTAACCATACAAATACAAAGCGTTTACTCAATAAACGTAAACGGATCCAAACACATACTATGTAAATGCAGTTGAAGGTTTTATGATTTGCACCTACCTTTACATGTTTGTGTGGTTAGTAGGTTTATGGGAAATCCAATTAAAGGACACTAGCAGGTGATGAATTGAAGTAGATTTTGCAGTATCTCAGAAGCACTGCAAACTATGATAAGGGTAGTGAATCCAGTGATAGTATTCTTTGTTGTATCAATTCAGATTGTGCAAGTGATCTAAATTGGAGGCTTTTGAGAAGGTATACCTTCACTCTTTGTGGTTGTGTCATTAGATGGAAATCTGTATTTGCAGTCCACTATTACCTTAGACTATGTTTGGTTGCAATGCATATTTTATTTGCACTAAAACAAATGTATGGGAGTTTAAATTATAAAAATGAAGATTTGGTTTTAAGAACATCAAAATACTAATTTGGTTTCTGATGTTGCTCAATTCGAGGTGGTGTACGAACTGAGGAGAGCAACCAGATAGTTCCTTGCTGCTAGGGCAACGCCGAGCTACAAGGATGAGGCCACACTTCAAGACATGTGATCAAGGAAGAAGTCAGAGGCCCAAGGAGTTATCCCTGGGTAAGTAATCTGGTGCTCAAGTCAATAAAAGGTGGTAGATGGTCGGGCCGAGTTATAAGGATACTGGTCTGAGCTAAGTGGCAATACGGGTGTCAGAAGTTGGGATCCCTTACCTCGACCATAGAGTACCTTTTTATAGTGAAGATCTGTGTCCTGGTCGGACTGGGTTTTTGGGGTTGTCGGACGAGGTTAGCCGCTGAGGTATTTGAGATAGAGTCTCATTCCCTAGTGGAATTGTCTTCCTTATTCCTCCTTCTATAGTTGTGCTCATCCATATGACGTGTAATAGCATAGTTCAGCCGAGTTAGGTCAACGTGACCGATCTATGCCGACGTGGCTAAGCTAGGATGATGTGGCAGGGCAATAGCTGGGTAGAAACATGTCTCGTAGGGCCAACTCAGCCATGACCCGAACACCACTCCCCAAATTCTGAAGTCGATGAATGAAGTAGTCTAATTTGTTCTTCGGCTGAAGAACTTCAAGCTGATGTCTGGATGGAAGTCTGGCCCCTTTGGTGTTCCTCGACGCCTACAACAATCTTGAGAACCGAGCAATATGGAAAATGGACGAGGAATCTTCCCATTATCGGCTACAGAACTCTAAGAGCTCTGACTTTAGAATCTGAACCACTTCCCCTAGTTCTGTAGTCGAGGATGGGTAGTTCTTGGCCAGAAGTGTTGCGCGATTGCATAGCTCGACAGAGAGCCAAAGTGTCGAATGGAACTTACAAGTCTGTCCTCCTGGTGGAGCCGAGGAATGACTTTGATTCCCAGTGGAAGTCGAGCTTCTGTGCTGTGGTGATGCTCGGCCATGGTGCACCCAGCTTTGGAGTTGGGTCCGAATTTCGGAGTTGAGGCTACTGTGATGCTCTTTATGATGTGTTGAGCCTTCAAAGTTGGAGCTTAGCTCAGCCGTATGCTGAGGAAAGGTCTTCTGCTGTTAGTCAAAGGCCGAGCTCTGGAATTGAGGTTGTGATGCTTGGCCACAGGGAACTAAGCTGTGGAGATGGGTTCCTTCGGTGTTGTCGAGCTATGGGACTGAGGTCGTTGCGATGCTCGACTATGACCTACCGAGCTCTAAAGTTGAGGGCCCTCAAGTGCCGAGCTGTCGTGATGTTTGATTGTGGCTTGCCGATCTTCGAAGCTGAGGGTCTCACTGGTGCCGAGCTATTATGATGTTCGGTTGTGGTCTGCCGAGCTTTGAAGTTGGGGGCTTCGCAGGTGCCGAGCTATTGTGAAGCTCAGTTGTGGTCTGTCGAGCTTTGAAGTTGAGGGTATTCTCTTCAGTTGAGAAACTTGTTCATGAAATTTTGGGATCCGAGCACCTCTTCCCCAGTTCCGAAGTCAAAGAGTGGGATGTTCGGTTGGGACAGAGCGAGGCCTTCTTTTTTATTGGGTGTCCCGAGGAAATTAGGGTAGCTGGTTGACCCGGTGGGCCTGAGCGAACCTCTAGCACGTGCACTAGTGGTTGGACCGCTGCTACGGGGTGGACCAGATAAATTAATGCACTGGTTATTACTTGTCAAGGTCATCACTTCGATTTTCGTGGCTCCGTGCATGTTGTAACAATCGCGCCTGTTAGTCTTCCCGAGCTTTGTCAAGGTAGTGCTTGATCTTTACCGTAGATCTGGCATCGATTCATGTCCTTGAAGGCTATAAGAAGGGGTGAATGGGCATTCCTCCTTTGCCATTTGCGAGTGGAGTTGCTGGGATAGCTCACTGGGTGTTGTCATCGTTGCTCAACGCTTTATTTTTATTCCTCGGCTGCAAGCTCAGTAAGATGTCTTCCTTATCTGCCCATTCTTCTTCTGCTTCTAGCTCTTCTGGTTCTAGTGGGTCCGATTACAAGTCTGAGGTTGGGGCTTTCGAGGGTGCCGAGGTTGAGGAGACCGAACTTGGTCCCACTAGTGTAGAAGTCGAGCTTCCGCTGTAGGGTAGTTGCCGGTTTGGAACCACACCCTATGCGTTGGGCCTCGAGGATATGGCTCGGATCCAAGCTATGTATGACATCCTCGATGATTTTTGAATGAGGTGCCCATAGCAGGGCTATTCCTATTTCTCGACTAGGTAGGACGTCAAAGTGCTGGTTGGGGCTCTTTCCTCTGTGAAGCACTAGAAAGAGACTTTTCTTTGTCTACTATCATGGGGGCCTCCCTTCCTAGCCATGCTACAAGAGCCAAGAACGAGAGTGCCCCAACCTCAATGGTCGGTTCTTACTTGGGAGGAAATGTCGGCTCTGAGTATGATCCACTAGATAGATGTAACTGTGTATTCATGCTCGGAGATGCTGATGCTTGGCAGGCTGATGCGCAAGGTGACTGGTCTGTCCTTTTCGTTGCTTTATCTTCATGTACTTTCTTTTCTTCTTTTCTCTCGTACTTACTGTCGCGCTTCTGTAATGCAGGTGTAGAGATGGTGAGTGAAGAGATCGTATGCCAGATGAAGGAGAATTTCCAGAGGCAGAGCCTGGCTGGCGTGGTACCGCAGGTTCGTGTTCCTCCCCCAAGGTCTTCCAAGAGGGCACCTCACCGACAGAAGAGAGCTTGGCAGTGGGGAAACAATGATGAGGATGTAGTGGTCGTGGAACCTGGGGAAGCTCACCCGACAGCTTTCCCTACGTAGGTCAAGGTGAGTAGTAGTAGCTCGAACATCCATGTGCCGTGCTAGACAGTTCGTAGTTGAGACGGGATAGAGACTCCTAGAGGAGTCTCATTCCCCAACAGAGTCATCTTCTTTATTCCTCCTGTAATTGTACTCATCCATATGACGTTTAGTTGATGTGGCTGGAAGGATAAGATGGGGGGTCACAATAATAGTATAGCTCGATTGAGTTAGACGAACATGACCAAACTAAACCAACGTGGCCGAACTATACCGACATGGCTGAAATGGGATTATGTGGCAAGACCATAGCTGACGACCATGTATCTCACATGTATCTCACCGGGCCATGAGCAATCACTTTTCTCGATTCGATTGTATCCCTCATTTTCATAGTGAAAGTGAGCTCCTTCAGTTTCATTGAATTGATGACAGTGCTACAGGCTATGCGACAAATAATCATATCGCACACAAGATCGAGCTACAACCACTCAATCTTAAAATTGGCAAGAATACAACGAGGGTATCTGTCTTTTTTAGCGCTTGACAGATATTTATTTGGCTGCTTCTAATTATTAATCAAGCGTTTTTTAAACATTGGGCCTAAACTTTTAACGACATTGAACTTCTATAAAGGCATTTTTTTGGGAGAAGTATAAATTAGTCCAACTCAGAATTTAATAGGCTTAAAGTACAGGGGGAATGCGTCCTCATCATGAATTAATGCCAAATTTACAGACAGTATGTGGTTTATAGGGGAACAGGGCTAGTTGTAGGGGGTCATGGAATTCAGAATTATGCATCGTGTGTTTCGGTACTTTTCCCTTTTTTTTAAGCTTTTAAAGACAATTATACCCACTCTATAGATAAATTTGTGTTGTCTCGTCGGTGAAAACTTTCTTGACTCTAATGGAGTGGGACAGTTTTTCAAAATAATGTTGTCGCCGTGTTGGTACTAATTGGTGGACAATGGCCGTGGGAGGTTTTGGGTCCAGAACCACTGATGTTGCTAAGAATACCAGTAACTGTGCAAAGTGGTGGTTGTTGCATTTATGGAATAAATACAAAATAAGGATAAATGATCATGAGTTGCAGTGGCTGAAATGGATTAAAAGATCGTCTATCAGGTCAAATTTTGAAAGAACCAATGGAGATTTACTAGTCTATCTATCTAGATCAATAGAGAAGGAAAAAATAAATAATTGTCTTATTTATTAATTATGACCTGATAGATGATCAATAATTGCCTTATTTGAGACAATGGATACATAATTTTCAAGCATAGTTGTTTCCCGTTGGCTTTACAGATCTCCTCATATGTAATATATTATAGAATTTTAGCTAACAACAAATGATGATTTCTTTCTGGAAACAGAGATTTTTGAAAATCATGAAAAATTGTTGTTTGATATTATTTATGTCATGTAAGCTGATTCTTGAGAAATCAGTTTTGGTACTAATTTTTAAGGGTCGATTATCTTTGTATTGGAATTTATTAATATCATGTCATTCTTAAAAATCGGAATCAGTTAAAAATCAAGAAATCACCAGAAAATGTGATCCCTGAAAAGGGCTGATTTTAATAATTGGTTTTGGCCGATTTCCCAGAAATCAACATAATCGCCAACTAAATAGGAAAAAAATCACTGATTCTTTAAATTCTGATGTGGATCCAATGTGGCTCTGATTCTTGGAAAATCATCATCCATGCCAAACATCACCCAAATTTCTTTAATTTTGTGGTGGTTTCAGAGGAATCTTTGGCTTCTTGCTTCAAACTACACCAATCTGGCATCTGGTTTGCTCGTTCTTCTCAAATAAACATCTTCCATCACGGAAAACATAAAAAAAAAAAAAAGGTTTGGGACAGTTTTGTAATAGGAGGTGATTTTGGGCCTCTCACTTTTACGTTTTCAACTATGTCATAGATTGGGTGCCGTGGTATCTGTTTTCTCTATACGCTTGAGGGTTTTGCGTAATTGACCCATACTCATTTGATAGGGAAAAACACTTTCTGGCTTCATCTTTATTGGTGGCATTAATTTAGCTGACCATTTTGCTGTTTCTTATTAAATTTGCATTAGTTGCAGAGATTTCTCAAGTCGTTTTTCTCCTGGTGCTCGTGGTTACTTGTTTTTGTTTTAACATGCTTAATATACTTTTTTTATTGTATTTTTCATTGTTGTTCATTTGTTTGCTTTGTAACCTGAGCATTTTATGAATGAAATTGGGTTTAGACTTAAAAAAAAAAAAAAAGCATTCAATGTGGCAGCAAATAATAGGATAGATGACCTGGCGGGTAAAATGTTGATGCAATTGGCAAGAGAGAAGCCATGTAACGAACTTCTAGTCTCCTATTGGTTTGATGTAGCTGCGTTCATAGGAAGGATAAGTGGAGAAGAGTATGACTGGTAGTTGATTGATAGCAATAATTTGTAAAGTTATGTTTTGGTTAGAAAGAAAGAAGCAGCTATGGAGGTATATTCTTAATATGTGATTGAGATAAGTGCACGTAGTAGTGTTTATTACTGGCCAGAAAATGTTGAAATGAGAATATAAATAAGTAAATGGGATTGGTGCATTGTAGCTTGTAGAAGACGACACGATCTTGTGAAGTTATGGATGGTTTTTTGGGTTTAAGAAAAGGTGCGTGGACTGCAGAAGAAGATATTCTTCTGAGGAAATGCATTGAGAGGCATGGAGAAGAGAAGTGGTGTCTCGTTCCTCTTAGAGCAGGTACTGTACAAATTCATTTTATTTGTTCTCTAATTAATGGTTTGTTTGATGATATTGCTTTATTATTTATTTATTTCTACTGTTATAATTGTTATTGCATTATCAGGGCTGAACAGATGCCGAAAGAGCTGTAGGCTTAGATGGTTGAACTATCTCCGGCCGGATATCAAGAGAGGGAAGTTCACTTTAGATGAAGTTGATCTGATTATAAGGCTTCATAAGCTCTTAGGGAACAGGTAGTGTATATATATAGATGAAGTTGATGATTTGCTTGCTTGAAACAAAATTAAAACATCACAGATGGCAAGGTCAGGTATTGCACCGGTTGCCCTTGACTAATAGTGTCTGTTTTATCTTAAGACCGGCAGCAGGAGAAGTGGAGAACCGTGCCCACAATTGTAGAAAGCTTAAGGTTATGTTTGGTTTGAAGAAAATGTAGGAAAAAGGAAGGGACCAGCTGATCTAACGTCACTTCAGAATTAACTTTTGCTATGAGTGTAGGCCATTATGTTTACTGCTGGCTCAAGTTGCACTAGTACTGTTGATATGACATTGAAAGAGTCCTCTTGGAGACCAGCTGATCTAACGTTACTTCAGAATTAACTCTGGCTAGGACGAGTAGATCATTTAAATCAAATTGAAGTTAAGGTGGTGTTTGATTGTACTTTTTTAGATGTCTATATTTAAAAATGTTGCTTTTCAGATGTTACATTTGTTTACTTTTGCATATGAAATAGGGTTTGAAAAATTTTTTCAAATCTGAAATTTTTAGACCTAGGCCTGTCACTTAAGGCCTTCAAATGCATTTTAGGCATGGCCTAAAGTAAAAAATGCCCCTTCTCATTTGACATCTCTCTCTCTCTCTCTCTCTCTCTCTTTTTCTTGCCCTTGCTCTCTCCCCCTATCTTCTCACCATCGCCCGTTGCAACTTGCAACAGTAGTGCTCTCTCTCTCTCTCTCTCTTTCCTGTCTTCCTGCCACCACCACTACAACTTGTAGTAGCGGATTTAGTGAGTAATAATAATAATAATTATAAATTATTTTTATTAATTTTTAATATTTTAATATTTTTATAGTAATTAATTATTTTTTTAATTTTAATCATTTCATTTATTAATTATTAATTATTAATTTATTATTTATTATTTGTATTGTTTCAATATTATTTTGAGGTCATAAATTATTTTTTATGAGATAATGCAAAAGTAAACTCAACATTTCCAAATAGTATGTTGTAGGGGTAAAATAATAAAATCAGTAAATTTTAGATGATAAAGGGTGATCCAAGACAAACAAACTTATGGATTCAGAGCCTCTAAAAAGTATAAAAGTATATATATACTTCTTTTCACATTTGAAACAAAAAATTATCTTTCTAACTTTTCAGATTTAAAATTTCAAATTTATCAAACGTCACCTAAATTATCTTTCTATTCTTTTAATTCTCAGATGGTCATTAATTGCCGGCAGACTTCCTGGAAGAACAGCGAATGACATAAAGAATTATTGCAACACACGGTTGAGCAAGAAGAAGCTTGTCTCCAAAGCAGAGGAGAAATCGAACACCACAGTTGAGAAGATCAAAGTTATCAGACCTCAGCCTCGTACCTTCAACAAAAGCTCTCGATGGTTCAGACCATTGCCTGATCCTACCAGTGATGGCGCTACGAGCCAATCAGGAGAAATTCTTAGCCAGGCGGCCCCTGATAATTCTACCACTGTGGGCACAAATAATCGATCAGGAGAAATGCCTAACGAGACATCTCCTGATCTTCCACCACCTACAGACGGTCTCATGCAATGGTGGAAGAGTGTCTTAGATGAAAGTGATATCGTGGACACCACCTGCCCCATTATCAGTGGGTCAGAAGAAAATAGCCTTGCGGTTGAAGTGCAACCAGCAATGACAGGGTTTGGGAACATAGGCAGCACTACTGATGAGGGGTATCACTTATCTTTCAGTCAAAACATTTGGGACCTATTAGCTTTAGATATGGACATTATTTGAATAAAATTACTTCTTAGAAGATTTGGAGGCAAGATGTTTGATTAATTATTATTTGAGTGAAGTTACTTGAAGGACCTAATGCCTACTAGAGTTTTTCTTTTAAGTATAGAAGTGTTAGTTAAGATTAGTACTTGTGATTGTAAATGATGTGGAGTGTTTACTTTCATTTATGGTGTGTTTGGTTTGAAGTAAAAAGTAGCTAGGGAAAGGAAGTGGAAGGTAGGGAAATCTTTACAAACTTTGTATAGGTTTTTAACCTTTTCCTACCTTTTGTTCCAAACCAAAATGTGGAGTCTTATATACTTTAATTTGAACTATGGCATTTAAATTTATAGATAGATCTAGGTTGTGTTTGGATAAGCTTTTGCTCTTGTGCTTATCAAAGTCTAAAAGCAAAATCCTACTTTTGGGTTTTGACTATGTATTTTTTGTTGTAGAATCTGTTTGTTATGTTGTGAAGCTGGTCCTTACTCCTTTAACATTACTAATTAATTAATCTACAAATTAATTGAACTGAATTTAAATTATAGCTAAATGAGACTCAAATTATAACATTATTATAATTTTTGTTCTCCACAAAATGAGTCAAGTCGCTGTTGAAGTTCTGCTACAAAATGTAGAAATTTATTCTGAAATCAAGCTTTTTGTCGTTTAGTCTAAATTCAAACAAAAGCGTACGTTTAATTAAAAAAATTGGAAATAAGCTGTTATCTAGAGAGTAGAGTTGAATTATCTAAATGCTTGAAGAGAGCATGCATATAAAGGTGAGTCCTGATCACCTCACAACAAAAATACGAACGTTATAACACCCTCCCAACATAACACCGCACGTCAAATTGGTGAAATGTGTGTTGATAAGGTGTTGGAATGTGCTTTATTGGCAAGAAATCTCATTTTTCTAAGAGATCAGATTTGTTCCTCATGCTAGGCGCATCTCTCGTGCCTCACGCATCATGTACTGAGAACATCTCCCCTACTTATAAGTTATTATTCATTAGAAATATTTTCAATGCACGGCTGTTGAGGAGCAAAAGGCGTGTAAAAAGCCAAGAACAGAAGTTATGATTATGGATCTATTTGATTTGTGGTTAAGATCGGAATTAAAATCCCCCGAAATCAAAACCAGTACCGCCAAATCCTAATGTCTATTTGCTTTAGATGAAAATTAACTTACCACAAAAAGTTGATCAATGTAGAAGGAAAAAATTTCGCTACTTAAATTTTCTAACACAAGCATCATTTAGAACATAGAACATTGTATTATTAATGCTTGATGGTTTATTTTTTCTCAAGTCGATGCTCAAACTGGTTACCCATCACAACCACAATATCAAAATTTATCAATGTAAAATTGAACCTACGAGAGTTTGAGGGAGAGAACATTGAGATCACATCTCCTCTCTACAAGGGACCACCCCACAATGCCACATATAACCGATGATATCATCATCGAGAGATGTTCTTAATACATGACAGGGATGTTCTGTGGGGCTTTATGGGGCGGCCCCCGAAAGAAATGAAAATCAACCTCATTATCACAGTAGAGAACCGGTGGCCCCAATATTATCACAGTAGAGAACCGGTGGAGACTTAAGTTTGACCCCCAAATCAGAGGGAAGAGAATTTAGCCACAAGAGTTTGGTGGTGGCATTAGCTAGAGATTGGAATTCAGCCTTCATGCTAGACCGAGCTATTGTAGGTTGCTTCTTAGCGCTCCACGAAATCAAATGGAAACCAAGAAAAATACCATATTTGCCAGTAGAACGTCTGTCATCGAGGCAACCAGCCCAATCAGCATTGGAGTATGTTGTCAACGTGTCCGACGAGTATGTCGAGAAAAACAAATCAGAGTCAATGGTTCCTTTGAGATACCTCAGAATCCTCTTTACTGCACTCTAGTGTTAATTAGTAGGAGCTTGTAAAAACTGACAAACCTTATTCACTGTGAAGGCGACATTAGGTCTTGTTAGAATGACGTACTGAAGAGCACCTACAATGCTCCGGTACTAAGTGGGATCAAATAGCGATTCACTAATAAACTGAGAGAGCCGGGATGAGGTGGCCATTGGACTAGAAACAAGTTTGGCTACAGTAGGGTTAGCCTTCAACAGAAAATCCAAAATATACTTACGCTGAGAAAGGAACAATTCGGTTGCATCATGATGAGATTCAATACCAAGGAAGTAGTGCAACGGCCCCAAGTCTTTCAGAGCAAAGGTCTGAGATAAATTGCTAATAAGCTGAGAGACATGAGCAGAGGAGGATCCAGTAATAAGAATATCATCAACAAAAACAAGAATGTAAATGGTAATTTGTTCTTGATTGTAAATGAACAAAGAGGGGTCACACTGGGAACCCCAAAAACCGAGGTCATATAGACGATTACTCAAGTAGGAAAACCAAGCTCGAGGAGCCTATTTAAGCCCATAGAGTGTCTTATAAAGTTTGTAGACATGATGGGGATAATTGCTGTCCTCAAAGCCTTTTGGTTGACGCATAAAAATAGTCTAGGTAATGAAGCCATTAAGAAAGGCATTATGAACATCCAACCACTGAACGTCCCAACCACAGGAAACTACAAGACCAAGAACAATGTGCATAGTAGCAGGTTTGACTACAGGACTGAAAGTCTTAGTGAAGTCAATGCCCGAAAACTAAGTGAAGCCTTGTGCAACAAGAAAGGCTTTGTAGTAATCAATGGAACCCGTCAGGGTGCCGTTTGATTTTGAAAACCCACTTGGTACCAACCACATTCATAGAAGCATCATAGGGAACCAGTTCCCAAGTACCATTTTGAAGCAAGGCATGAAATTCGGCTGCCACGGCAGCCCGCTAATGAGGAGACTTTGAAGCATGTCAATAGGAGGAAGGTTCCTCCTCATGAGTATGAACATCATCTATTAAACAACTGGGAGAGGATGGCGAGTGGCAGTTAGTGCCTAAGCCGACCTAGACATCATACACCTTGTCATCATTGTATAAAAATTCGAGGGAATGAAAGTGAAAGTATTCCATATATATATATATATATATATATATATAAAAGGTGTGGGAGATGTAGGTCACATGCGTATGAAACTCACTCGTGATAGGTTGTTCAAGCGGCTCGATGTAAATGATAGGTTTCCAAGACCCTTATTTACTGGCGTGTTCATTCATGATAGATTGCCCAATCTGGACTGATGTCTCCTTGGTTGAAACGTTTCAGGCGAAAAAGTTGGGTGTCGCACCAGTCTCCCATCACCAATATAATCGATATAGTATTGTCCGTTTTAATCTTAGGGCTGTAGGAGAACCACAATTAACCACAACTGTAGAAAGCTTAAATGATTGGCGACCTACAATAACCATGCATTGGCCATGCATTATGTTTGCTACTGAGTACTCTAGCCAGTGTTGAAATGGCACTTAGACCGCCGGTCACCAGCTGTCAGTCTCTCAACTTGAGTTGTTGTGGTTTGATGCTGAAAGATAATGGGAGGGGAGTGCGAATGAGGGAGGAAAGTACTGTTGAGTTTTATCGTTTTTCACATTTTTGTCTTTTAGTGGCTGGTTGAACCAGCCTTAATAGAACATTTCCGTTAAATGCATATTAACTTAATAAGGTTGTATGCTCATTTTTCATTTTTCATTCGCTGGTGCACGCTTCCAATGAATCGGAGGGTCCACAGAACTCAAGCTCGGGGTGAGGGCGCTTATTCCAAATTAGTTAATTTGGGTATGTCTGAAATCTACCACAACTCCTAGAAGGGCAAAAATGCATTTGACCTTGATCAGAAATGTGAGAAGCTTGATTTTAGCCAAAGGTGTGGGGAAAAAGCGGGTTTGAAGATTTGCTTCACTAGAGAGAAAATCCTCTGGAGGTGGGTCGGGGAGTGAGGTTTTACCTGAGAACCTGAGCACTCAAGTTAAGTTAAATCAAGTAGAGGAAGCACGGAGAGTTCAAGATCTATGGAGGAGCTTGTAGAACGATATATCCAGGTGGCAATATCGTATGGTCTCTTCTTTTCAGGCCGGAGAAGCTTTGAGAAATTTCGAGCGGGAGGCACAAAAAGAAAGAGAGAAAAAGAAGACAAGTAGTGATGAAAGAAGATGATTGAGAGAGCAATATTTCTCTCCATGAGTTAAATGGGAACTTCAAGTTTAGAGGTTTAGTATGAAGTAGGAAGGTAAGAAGGTTGGTGGACTATTACGTGGATACTTCTATTAATTTAGATATGAGGAAAGCGAAGTCGAGGAGATTGGTCTAGTGTTTAGTTTTTGAGCTGCTGTGTTTGCCGTTTTCTTGTATGAACTTGAACAATCTGAATGTAAAATATATTAGTCATTTCATATAATTTATAAAGTTAAAAACTAAATTTAAATATTTATCGAAAAATATGAAACAAAAAAAATATAAAAGATAAATAAAGATGACTTTACATAAATCCCAAATCCAATAACAAGATATAACCAACAGCAAGGCTTATATATGGAGAGAAGAAATTAAGAATGGAAATGCAAAGATGATTGGCCCTGCATTATGTTTGCTACTGAGTACTCTAGCTAGTGTTGAAATGGCACTGAGATGTAGTAGTCCTCTTGGAGCGAGGACCAGCTGAGCAGAACTTGTTTTTTAAGTAACTCTTGCTAGAAAGATCGAGCTGACTAAAAACAAATTGAAACTAAATAATTTTCTTTCTCTTCTTTCAATTCTCAGATGGTCGTTAATTGCCGGCAGACTTCCCGGAAGAACAGCAAACGATGTAAAGAATTATTGCAACACGCGGTTGGGCAAGAATAAGCTTGCCCCCAAAAGAGAAGAGAAAGCGAACACCACAGTTGAGAAGATCAAAGCTATCAGGCCTCTGCCTCGTAACTTCTCCAAAAGCTCTCGATGGTTCAGACCATTGGCTGATCCTACCAGCTGTGAGGGCGCTACGAGCCAATCAGCAAACAAAATCATCTCTGATAATTCTACCTCTGTGGGCACTTGCAATCAATCAAGAGAAATACCTAACGAGGCATCTCCCGATCTTCCACCGCCTGCACACGATCTCATGCAATGGTGGAAGAGTGTGTTAGACGAAACTGATGAGATGGAGATGGAGACATCCTGCCCCATTATCAGTGGACTTGCGGTTGAAGAGCAACCAGCAACGACAGAGGGTGGGAACACTAACGTGGAAGCAGGAAACACGACTGATGGTCATGAGTGGGATGATTTATCTTTTAGTGAAAACATTTGGGACCTATTAGCTTCACAAGTGGATATTATTTGAATAAAATTACTTCTTAGTAGGTTTGGGAGGAGAGACGTGTGTGATTAGTCATTATTTGAATGAAACTACTTCAAGCACCCAATTAATGCCTACTAGAGTTTTATTTCTTCTTAATAATTATAAGATTAAACTATGTGGAAATGTTTTTCTTTTTTTTTATGGATTGTAAATTGAACCATGTTTAAATAATTAATTTATGGATTAATTTAGGTTTTGTTTGGATAAGTTTTTTCTTGTGTTTTTCTAAGTCTAAAAAAGCAAAAATCTATTTTTGGGTTATTATTATATACTAGTCGGGATCATTGCATCGCACATGTTTAATTAAGCAAAATCGATGAAGATGCTTGCTTTTTTCTGAATTATTTATATATTATCAGGGCTGAATGCATATCAACAGAGGGGAATTCACGTCAGATGAAGTTGATCTCATTTAATGGAGCCCTGTTTGAATGTAACATATGAAATTAAAAAATGATTCATTCTAGTTTCATTTGCATATCCCAACAAGTATAGGGCCAGCTGATTTGGAGATTAAACCTGAGTGGTGTTTTCTCTTTGAAAATGGCTTATAAGTTAAACTGTGACATTGCTGATTCCAGAGGGGATTATGTCAACTGGAATTCATTTGTCGGAAAACTTAAATGCCCTCCAAAGTCAAAAGTTTTTCTGTTCCTGCTTCTTTAAAAATTGAATCACTGCTAAGCAAATATGGAATGTGGTGATTCCCAATCTTGATAACAACAATGGTACTAGTAATAGTATTTTAGATTGATCGGCAGATCTCCATAAGATTGTCATGGCAGAAACGTCCTTCTTCAAAGACCCAAGCTCGACTCTTAAGCACAATTCTAATGGTTAGGCCTGAATTGAGCCAATTTACTGTTAGTTTAATTAATGCGAAATTATTTTACTTAATTAAATAAATAGATATGAAATTATTTTAATTAAATAATTAGTAGTTTACTTAGTTGTTTTACTTAAAAATTATGGTAAATTCACTAACTTAACAATAAATTATTATTAAAGTAATATTATTTTAATTAAATAATTCATTGGATATGGTAACTTACAGTTAAATTAAATTTGTGAAACGTCTAGTAATTAATTAACTATAAATACTTATCAATTATTAAGAGTAATGTTTTAACTAATTAATTAAGCTATTGATTATCTATCAAGTCCACTTAATTACTTCACTATAATTGATTATGTATTTAATGAATAACGATAATTATTTGAGAATAATTGAATCTACTTAATCAGTTAACTGTATTTGATTTTTTCATTGTATCATTTATAATTATAATAAGGTTTTAATTAATTATTAACATTTTACTTTACTTTTTTTATTTGTCTTATTTTTTAATCCATTTTTCCCTTATAATTATTTTAGATATTTTTTATTCATCTTATTTCAATATTTAAGTTTTAAGTTAAACTATTTCAAACAAAAAAGTTTTTAACTTAAACGTTAATATTTTAATAAATTGATGAGAAATTAAATGCATGTATTTGCAAGGTGGATATAAATAGAGATGGAAATAAATAGAGAGATATATAGGGGAGGGAGGATGCAAGATTATGAGTTGTTGGAGGAAGTTTTAGGTGGGGATATAGTTTAGGAGAAATTTTAGGAGAGAAGATGAATTAGGTGATTGGGAATGTTAGTGAGAGAGAGAGAGAGATTAGTATAACAGGGGTGTTGAGGTAGAAAGCTGAGTGTAAGGAGTGGTATTTTGAGGAGAGGGTGGGAACCAAGGAGTAGGGGTGTCAATGGTATTTGAAAATTCGATTTTGAATTCGAGATTTGACATAATCGAATCAAATTTGAATAAATTGAATATCTAATCGGTCGAATTCGGATATCATATTCATACCGAATAACTAATCAGATTCGAATTCGGATATGACCTAATTCGATTCGATAAATACCCGAATTCGACCAATTATTTAATTCTTATATATAATATATAAAATTTTTAAATGTTTTATATAATTTATATATATATATATATATTAAATTATATAAATAACTTATATATTTATATACTTTATATAAATAAAATATTTATTTTATACATTTATTAATTACCTAAAATAATTAATAAGTCAAATTTGAATCGAATCGAATATTCGAATATTTAATTAGATTCGAATTCAAATATTAATTTTCAATATTCGTCGGATATGGATTCGAAATCGAATATGAAATTTTTTTTAATTGGATTCGAATTTGGATATTGCCTAATCTGGTTTGAATTCGATCCGTTTACAGCCCTACCAAGGAGAAGTCTCACTTGGGTAAGGGGAGAAAAGGAAGAGACTAGTTGGGCCCAACCCAGCCTGTAAACAAATAACAATTTAAAAAGTTAATAAAAATATCATAAATAGTCAATCACCTAGAAATAATGAGAGAGAATTTTATTTTCATCACTAACCTATTTTAACATATTTCTATGCCTCTTCCATTATTAGCTTATTGTATTTCAAAGATAAAGAGAATTTTATTTTCATCCAAATTATATGTACTTGTTTCATATTCAAATTCTACTTAATTGGTCAATTGTCAAAAAATTATAATTTGAAACCCAATAACTAAAATTAATAACAAAATTATTAAAGTTAAAAAAATTAGTATTTCATAAGTTAAAAATTATAATACATTTAAATTCTATTTAAAATATCTAATATTAATAGAATAATTAAAATTAATAACCAGAAGTGAAAGATATAAAAATAATAAAATAAATCATTTGCATTCGATATAAAATTATAAAAATTAATTAAAATAATAAAATTATTAATAACCCAAATAGAAATGTCATAAGACTTCTCCATACAAATGATCATTTATAACATAGCCTAACCTAGTTAGACCTACAAATTCCTAGGCTCAAGTAACTATTTTCTTTTGAATCAGGTCTTGATCAAAGTTGCACTAAGCCCACACATAATTCCTTTGCCACCACCTCTATTTGTTCTAATTTCAGTTGTTGAGTGAAATCACTCAGTACCTCTGCCACTGCATTCCATCCAATTCCCCTTCTACCTTCTGGGAAGCAAAATAATTGCTTCTTTCTTCCTCCAAAGAATTCTTGCAGAGTTATATAGTGTCCTTTTGCATTCTTTTTACATTCCAGCTCATATCTTTTTCTTCCATCTAAGTTGAACACCATAAAGCTCACTTGTTTACCTCTAGAACTTGCTTCTGAAAAAAAACTTCTTCACCCATTCGATCACTTCCAAACCTTCCAAGAGTATTGTAGCTTTCTTTGCCTCACTAATGTTCAAGCTCTACAAGCCTCTGATTTTCAACTCTTCATGGATGAGATCTTTTTTATTCAATCTTCATTGCTTTCCTCCATCTTGTAACTTCTACAAACCTATTCTCCATTAAGCCTTCAAAGATTAACTCAACAAGGTGGTTCAAGGGGTTATTTTTTGGGTCAAGCCATACCCGTGTCTTGAATCTCAACACACTTAACTCATTTCCAATTTGGATTCCTAGGGGTGTCAATGTTATTCAAAAATTCGATTTTGAATTCGATATTCGATATAATTGAATCGAATTTAGATAATTCAAATATCTAATTGGTTGAATTCGAATATCTTATTCATAGCAAATAGTTAATCAGATTCGGATTCGGATATGACCTAATTCAATTTGATAAATATCCGAATTCGACTGATTATTTAATTCTTATATATAATATTTAAATATTTAAATGTATTATATAATTTATATATATAATAATTAAATTATATAAATAATTTATATATTTATATATTTTGTATGAATAAAATATTTATTTTATATATTTAGTAATTACCTAAAATAATTAATTAGTCAAATTCAAATCGATTCGAATATTCAAACATTTAATCGGATTCAAATTTGGATATTGCTTGATCCGATTTGAATTCGATCCATTTACACCCCTACCAACGGTGCTAAAACCTCAGACCATCTCATCCTATACTCCTCACCATTCCATTTCTATAGTGTCAGGCAATGATAAAAGTCCTAGAATTGAAGCCCAAAATGACCACTCTCATTCAATTTTCAATCAAGGGCTCTTAAATTCAATTACTGTGTAGTTGAGAAGGATTGAAAAGTCTTATCTCAAGTAAAACTTGTTTAATTTCCACAAAACGGAAAGTTGGCCTTGCAAAAAAGAAAACAAGGTTGTGGCGGCACATTTATCATAATATCAACAACTTGACTAGTGATGCAATGAATCTCACCTCTATATCTCTTTTCTTAACTTTGTCCCTAATGATCATAAATTGGTAATTAATTTATGGGTTTTGGCATTGGAATTAAGGAATTTGTTTGCCCTTAAGTACATATGCTGCTCTAATGTTCTCACACACTGCAAAATTGAAGTTTGAGGAAGAAAAATCCTCTTTTGAGATGGACGTTCTTCCCACCTTGGGTCTCCTTGTTATTTATATCCCTTTCTGTATGTAGAGTTTGCAAACTGGCTATCATGCAATCTATTTGTTTTAATGGGACATGGGATAAAGTTTTACAACTTTGCAGATTTGTGTGGCTTCATCAGCAATAGATCCTCCTAGACTTTTGGGTCCAGAGTTTCTTCATCAGAGAGCACGACATGTAGAGATTCATCAGCAGTAAACTCCTATAGACTTTTGGTCCCAGAGCTTCTTCATTAGAGAGCACAATACAGAGCTTCATCGACAACAGACCCTCATAAACTTTTGGGTCCATAGGTTCATCAGGGAGCATGACACATAGAGCTTCGTTAGCAAAGACCCCATAGACTTTAGGTCTAGAGCTTCTTCATCAAAGAGCACAACATGTAGATCTTGATCAACAGTAGACCCTTGTAGACTTTTGGGTCTAGAGCTTCTTCATCAGAGACCACAACATGTAAAGCTTCATAGGTCGTCAGGTTCGATGTCTCTTGGATTTGGAGATTGGCTTGTAGATCTAAAAACTAATTTGTAAAAAATATAAAATATTAAAATTATCTTAATAATTCATGCCACTAATTCTCCCTCCTCTAAATTACACCATTAATTTTTCTACAATTCATTAACTCAATTTATATTTATATTCATTTCAATTTAATTGTAAATTAATTTCAATTAAATAAAACATAATTCCATCTAATTACAATTTATAAAATAATTAACTGAATATAATTACTATTTACTTCATAATGTAAAATAAGTTCTATTTGATAATATTTGATTACCCATATAATACTAAATTGTAGAATATTAGGCTAAATAATATGCTTCCATTTAATTATAATTATTAATAAAAATGTATAATTATTGACAAATTTTAACTTTGTATAAGAATAAGTATTAATAAAAATCCTCACATTTTAAAATTATTCAATAGAAATTCAAATTTAATTATACAAATAAAACACCATTACATATAATGTTTTATTAATAACAATAAGTAATTATTAAACTGAACTTTAAATTCCATACGAAAAACTAATTTTAACAGAAATGTATAATTAATTTCCAAGAAGAACTATTAAAATCATAATCCATTAACTATACACTTGAACATAATAAAAACTAATTTTACATAGTAAAAGAAATTAAAAAATAAATTAAGTTAAAAGTAATTAAAGAAATAATTAAAAGTAATTAACATAAAATATTGTAAATTTATTAGTTTTGAAATTTGTTTTCCTTAATTTAAATTAAATTTAAATGTTGGTAAATACAAAGACAGATAAATTATGGTTGGTTTGAAACTGGATTTGCTCAGCCTACTTGGGAATATTGTTATAAGAATTAGATTTAAGTAAAAAGTAATGGAATTGGAGAAGACAATTAAAAACCAAGGAGTTTGTGATGGTTGTTGAGACACGATGAAGGAGTTATGCATTTTGCTTATGTAAGTTACGAAAAAAACATGATGCTAGGGGAATGAAGTGACTATTCTCGGTTTTCCAATCCAACCATTCAGTCCAATCCAATTTTGAAAACACTAACCAGATAAGTAATCTTTTTGGTCTATTTGGATGTTCAGGTTTCAGACCCAGTTTGGTTGGAGGTTTTTCTCTAACATGACACTGTTGCAATTAAAGTCGACATAGCCAAAACTTGGAAGCGTGTCCAAATTGTGTACTATATATCATTTATGTCTGTTTCAAGTTGAACATACTGGTAGAGATTTAGAAGGAAAACCAAGAGATGCAAATATCAATATAGGTACTATTAGAACACTACAAAAACTCGGGGTTTTGGTGGCATTATGTAAACGTCGTGAAAACTTCAGCAAACGTCACGGAAAACTTCTTACGACGTTTGGACAAATGTCGCGCCTATAAAAGTGTACAAAAGCTTCGACGACGTTTGCAATGGTTGTCGGCAACGTTTGCAAACGTCGACAGGAAGGTAACATATGCAGACAGAATTGTGGGACGTTTATAAACGTCACTATAAGTCATTATTAAACGTCACCAAAAAGTATATATTCGAACACAAACCGTTCAACTTTTGATGACATTAATAAACGTCGTTAAAAATGTGTGCTGACTAACACTTTTAACGACGTTTAATATACATCGTGAAAAGTTCAATTATTATTTTTTTCTTATTTTTTTATATCTAATTAATTTTAAATCATCTATTATCACCTATTTTATACTTAAATCATCGCATTCGTCCATATAACCATTTAATTGGCAATATAAATATATATATATATATATTAAAATAAAACAAATTAACCTTCAATATTAATTAATAAAAAATCATTTACAATCAAATGTTTATATTTAAACCAAAAAATGTATACAAAAAAGGAAGAAAAAATATCATCCAAAATGAAACAATTTCCCCTTCAATTCACATTGGCATTCTCCCTCTCCCTACTTTTTACATGTGCATGAGAGGACCCACTACAAGGTTGTTGTTAGATGTCCTGCAAAAGACAAAATAATGAAGTTATTTTTATATCAAAAGATATGAGAGTACAAAATATAATGTTAAACTTATCTTACCAAGCTTGATGGTAGAGTTGCATGATGGCGATGGAAATCTCCAAGTGGAATGGGAGTGCTTTTTGACCCAAGACAATGCATTAAAATAATCATTGAATAAAATTTGTGTTTTCTACATATAATGTGACATTCAGTGCGAAGTCTCTGGTATAAGTAAACTATTTAACTAGCAAAGAGGCATTTTTGTTACAGAAATCTGCAAACAACATAACATTAAGCTATGAAGGCAAATTCTAAAGTTAGGTTTTGCACAAACAAATCCATGAAATCTCAAGAATACAAACAACAATACACCTATCCCAACAAAAGAATAGAGCCTCAATGTTCAAAATTTAAGCAAAAGAGGCCATAATAACTGGTTGAGATAGAGATTTGTCATTATTTGTACAGACTAAAGATAAATATGTTGTATTGTTTATGGTAATATTTCTGGCCACTTCCAATCACTATTCCATGTCCTTGCAAAAGGATGCAGATTTGAGGGTCACTATGCAATTATAAAAAGGTTAAGGTAGTTAAACATTGAGTAAAAAACATATGTAAATTTGAGAATCTAGGTTCAAAACATAGAAGGTTCTAATGGTTGATGGATCCATGTTTAAGGTTTCAAATGGCATGAAAACCAAAGCTGTAACAATTCTCCACAATAAAAGAATTAGAGGGCAATAAGGACACCACTGAGATAACTAAGTTCTACTATGCCTACAAAAACTAGGATTAGAATATAATTATCTCATTGATGGCACTTGGTAACCGTGCCTGGTCCAGCCCATTTTATTTATTTTAAGTAAATTTATTTTTCAAGTAAATATTGTTATCTAAAAAAAAATTGGGGATTCGGGTCCCTACAAGGAACCCATCCCCATCGGGGATCGGGGATGGAGGACAAATTTTATCCCCTGTAGGGATCAGGGATGGGGACGGGGGTTACTTTTATAATTAGGATTAGGGACGGAGAATCTGATCCCTGTCTCAAACCCGCCCATTGCCATTCCTAGTTTAGATTGATACACCTTGTTAGGTTAGAGTTAGGGGTGCAACTTGAGGTGGGTTACATCAAGTTGAGGTCAATCCTTAACCTAACATGAGATGTGGAAAACCATTAACATTGACCCCAATCCAAGTTGATATTGAGCTAGGCCAAAGTTTCATTCAACTCAGGGTCCATTTGGTTTGCAATTGGAATTGGAATTGGAATTGGAATCGAAATTGAAATCCACTAGAATCGGAATTGGAATCGGAATCGGAATGGCCCATTCTCATAATCTGTTTGGTTCACACATGAATGAGAATGGGAATTGAAATCATCAGGAATAGGATTTCATTCCCTATGAAGGGGCAGGGAATGGCCATTCCCTCAAATGGGGGAATGGCATTCCAGCAGAAATGGGAAAGAGATTCCGATTCCATCCAACCAAACAGTTAGAATCGGAATAGCCCATTCCGATTCCGATTCCAGACCCCTATTCCCATGAACCAAACGGGGCCTTAACCATTATTTGCCCTTTTGCAACCAAGAAAAGGAATGTGAAAAAATTTTCACCCATTAATTTATATATCATTACTATAAATTTTTAAATAATTTTAATTAAATATAATTAATGTATAAATATTATAATTACAAATATAATAAATGGTAAAATTAATTCCATTTCAAAATTCAAAATAAATTTCATTAAAAATGAGATTAATACTTGAATAGAAAAAAAATGAATAAAATTCAATAATTAATTAGTAAAATTATTTACAATATATTTTTACAACTAATTAATCTAAGAATTTATTCAAAAGAAACTTATAATGTAATTAATAATAATAATAATGCGAAAATATTCACGAAAGCAGTTTTGGTGGCGTTTATATTAAATGTCGTCAAAGGTGCACAATGACTTTGGACGACGTTTAAAAAAATGTAACCGAAACCGAAATCAAACGTCTTTAAAAGTTAAGTTTTGATGGCGTTTACATTAAACGTCGTCAAACGTATTTGGCGCGAAGGGTTGTAGGGAGGGAAATAATTTTAGCAGACGTTTATTACAAACGTCATTAAAACAAAAAATGATGGTCGTCAAATGTCAACTTATGCACAGTTATTGATAACCGTTGCCAAAAGCTATTAAACGTCGTGAATAAGCACCATTTTTGTAGTGGAAACAAGTATAAGAAGTAAGGAGTGTTTTGTAAGAGTGCAAATGCAAACTTGAGAAGAATACATTTTGTATTGAAAATGAAAATAAATTTGTTTTTTCTCATGTTGTTGCTTTAACAATGGAGCAAAGTTTGCTTACAAGAAAAGGAAACAAATTAATTAAGTTGGCACTCAAATTAGTCAATATAGAAGGAAAAAGTTTCCACAAGCATCATTTAAAACATATGGAAACGTAACCGACATTGTATCATTAATGCTTGACGGTTTGTTTTTTTCTCAAGTGGATGTTCAAACTGATTACCCATCACAACCACAATACCAAATTTGTATTCATACATACTTTCAACCAAAATTTCATTACATACGTACATATTCTTTTTGCATTCTTACAAAGTGCAGACTAAAAGGAAAGAGAAAGGACTGCGAATAGATCAAATTGAATTCAATCTGATCTTATATGAATTTGAGCAATCTAAAGGTAAAATATAGATAGAATTCAATTTGCTCATATATCTCGATATCTGATTCAAACCCAATCCAATTCAGTTAAAATATTCGTCATTTTAATAAAAAATATAAAGTTAAATCTAAATAATTTTTTATCAAAAATATAAAATGAATAAAAATGACTTTATGTAATAAATTCCAAACAACAAGGCAACACTAAAGTGCAATCTTTAGGTATTACATACTCAAGTACCGAACCATTCTAAATAATGTCCAACCAGTCCTGTGATTAAATTGCGACGTAAGTCCAAGTTACTACAGGTTCAAGTTCAAAGTTCCGATAACTTTATCATTAATTACAATCGTCAAAACCATGACGATTCTATTGATGCGATCGTGTCGTAAGGTATTAATCACTCTTCTTTTTTAATTTTTTATTTTTTATTTTTAGGACTGTTCCGGGTTTATTATTCCTCGCAACTCGCAAGACCCCAGATACTTAGAACCAACATTAGCTAATTATCTTTTTCATTCTGCTTTTTTTTTTGGCAATAACTAAATTATTTATATATCCTACTTGCAAGAGAGAATAAGTAGTGAAAAGTAGGACTGGTAGTTGATAATGAACCCGGATTTCCTGCACTTGGTATGGTGTGGGACGTGCTACACTTTCAATGAGATTTAGCCACGTCTCACTCCACATGCATTCCTAATTCACATGTGCAGATGTGGTCTAACGGTAAGGTTAGGGGTGTTAGTTTCCAACTTCCTTTTTTTATATGTTAAAAAATAAGAAAAAGGTGGAGGAAAAATAGGAAAGTTGACTACCCAGTCCAAAAATTAGGAAAATTGACTTAACAAATAAAAAGGAAACTGAAGCTTTTTCAAATCCAGACGCCATTAACAACCAAGTGACGAATCACAAGAAATTTTTTATTGACTTTTTCAACAATGTTTGACCAAAAACCGGGTTTGGGGTAAAACGGAACCGTTTGTCTAAACGGTTTTCGGGCCGAACAGTCCAACCGTCGGGGTCAACATCAGTTCGAAAACCTTGGTCAATGGTAACTATGTTGCAAAGCATCCATGCTCTTAATTGTTAAAGAAATCTTTGTTTGTTCCATGCATATCACTCTGTCACTGTTAAAACATCCAATGCTCTTAAACTATGCATTGAAAAAACATGTTTTCTAACGATCATTTAATGGATGGTAAAATGGGTCATCATGAATCATATAACCATGGTTTTCAAAACTAGATCGGACAGGACGGTTGGACCGGAAAAACCGGGAACCAGTTAGGTGATTGGTTCCGATTTTCCTCAAAACCAGATTTTCCATAAAAACCATTGATTTTGGTCAGCAAATCATTGACCCAGGCGGTTAACCGTTCGAATGGTTTTGACCGCTTTTCATTTTTCTTTAAGGTTTTTTAATTTTTTAATTTTTTTTGTCAAAACTGGCCAACCATTTGACCCGTAACCGGACCCCTGACCGGTTCAGTCTCTGAATCGGTTTTAAAAACCATGCATATAACAATTCATTCAAGCAGATTAAGTTATATGCCAATCAACTATCTTAGCCTTCAAAAATCAATAGCATTCGTAAAACAAAAGAAAAAGAAAAGAAAATTTGAAGTTGGTAATCAAACTTGTTTCTAACCAGACAAATACTCTTGCAAGTTGAATAAAAAATACATTTTTACCATTTTTGATAGATTCTACCTATTAAAACCAAAATAAATGCTATAATTCATTGTAAAAAAAAAATCCTTTAATGTGAATCATTGTTTATGTGTTTGAATTATTTGGTGGGTCTACATTGCTAATTTCTGCACTGTGTGTAATCCCCAAGAGAAATTCAACCTGAAAGCCAAAAGTTAATAAAATTAAATTAGTGGTCCAATAGTTCAAAACATAGGAAATTTGAGAAAAAAAATTTATCAATCAACTTATGAAAACAAACCTTTGGACCGTCATTTCCAACTTCCAAATTGCTAGAGGTCATTACTTGTGGATATTCTACAATCTATGCTAATAAATGTCAAATAAAATTATGTTATTACACTCGTGACTAGAAACTAAAAGATAATTCTTTGAGAAAATATAAGGCTTGACCTAACTCGTATGAGAGTAGCCATGTGTAGAGTTTTTAAAAAATAATCATATGCACGGCTCACCTATAATAATTGAGACATGCTATCTTCACTAAATAAATAAATGGTTGGACTGATCATGCATGTAATAATTCGATAATGGCTGTGACAAAATATACATATGTATATATAAGAAAGATACATTTATTAAACTAGATAAAATATTGAAGCAATGGTACCAACATTTTGCAAACTAGTTATAATTTCTGTGGTTGGACTTTGACCAAAATGTTAGAGACAAAAAGTTCTGCTCACTTTAATACTTTTCATTAATCATAAAATCTGGCTAGAATAATCAAAGTTTATAAGTTAAGTGATAAAGATCAAGTCTGCCAAATTTATACCTGAACATGATGGAGCGCATTGTTTTTATTCAAGTTTATTATCAAAACAATAAAACACATTCATAATTTCTATATTTGTATCACCTCCACCTCCAAATTTCTATATTGTCAAAACAATAAAACACATTCTTATTTGTATCACCTCCACCTCCAAATTTCTATATTGTCACAATTTAATTAGCGATCATAAGCAAAAAGTAAAATAAAAGTAAACTTTTAATTTATGAATTAAAAAAAAATACCTATATAGGTTGTTCGATAGAAAATTCATGAATAGTTTGGTTCTTCTTTCGCTTTGTTTTCCTTGTTATAGCCCTTTCTAAAGCATTCTTTGGCCTCTTTGAAGAACGTGTATTAGGCACCTTGTGTTTAATTCCTTTCGTTGTTTTTAATGCAACTCCTTCAGTGGTAATGGCATTATTTCTACCATCAAGATTTGTGAAAGAAGAGCTGATAGTATCATTGATTTCTACTCCCAAACTATTTCATGCATCACATGGTTGATCAATTTTTGAGTTTTTTAAACATTCAGTAACATCTTTCAAAAACTTTTCTGCAACCTCCATGGCAACGTTATATGCATCCTCAACATGTATAGCTCTACTTGATATTTGGGTAATGGCATTATTTCTACCATCAAGATTTGTGAAAGAAGAGCTGATAGTATCATTGATTTCTACTCCCAAACTATTTCATGCATCACATGGTTGATCAATTTTTGAGTTTTTTAAACATTCAGTAACATCTTTCAAAAACTTTTCTGCAACCTCCATGGCAACGTTATATGCATCCTCAACATGTATAGCTCTACTTGATATTTGGGTAATGGCATTATTTCTACCATCAAGATTTGTGAAAGAAGAGCTGATAGTATCATTGATTTCTACTCCCAAACTATTTCATGCATCACATGGTTGATCAATTTTTGAGTTTTTTAAACATTCAGTAACATCTTTCAAAAACTTTTCTGCAACCTCCATGGCAACGTTATATGCATCCTCAACATGTATAGCTCTACTTGATATTTGGGTAATGGCATTATTTCTACCATCAAGATTTGTGAAAGAAGAGCTGATAGTATCATTGATTTCTACTCCCAAACTATTTCATGCATCACATGGTTGATCAATTTTTGAGTTTTTTAAACATTCAGTAACATCTTTCAAAAACTTTTCTGCAACCTCCATGGCAACGTTATATGCATCCTCAACATGTATAGCTCTACTTGATATTTGGGTAAACAAATGCTTCAACTCTTTGTAACGCATTTTTGTTCTTATGTTTTGATCCAAATTTTTAATAGAGCTACATGAAACTCCAATAGATGTCACATTTGCATAATAGTCCATCTTTTCAATATATAACATGAGGGGATCGTTATAACATGCTTATAGTCAAGCACTTTCAATGCATGTCCATATAAAATCCCAACATATTCAAATTATTTGCAATTACATCTAACTAAATCATTTGATGAATCAAAAGTAATTTTGTGTTGCTTTTTTTCAGACACGCTCACTATATATTCAGTTATTGTTTCAGACAAAACATGATCTTCATCAATTCTACAATTTAGTTGTTGCAATACTTAATATAAAACATAGAAAAAATAGGCGGAGTATATATGCAAGCAACCTGATTCAATATAGCTAATTGCACTGGCAATGTTGGAAAGCTTTGTATTGCTGCAAATTCTGTTTTTAACTCTTCATATTGCCTATCAGCAACCACTCTTTCAAAATGTCGAAAAAATCTTGACAAATTATGCTTGATGTTGAGATAGTTCTTCAAACAATTATTTGAACTCTCACTTCTTTGTGTAGTGCTCATGCCAACAGAAAATGTTTGACGTCCAAACACTAAAGTGAAGGGATGAGAGATCCATTATATGGACGCCTAAATCTTGCGGAATAAGGTGAACGAATTTCAAAAATTTTTCTCTTCCTTCAATTAGGAATCACATTCCCTATTTTAGAAAATTATATTTTCAATGATCAATCTTGAACCATAAACTGAACCAAATCTGAACCAAAGGAGTAGGGGAGAGGTATACCTGATATAGAGAAATATTATCTCTCAATGAAGGTGTTCACACCCAAGGAAAGATCCAAAGACTGTTCCCATTGAAGATGGCACAGTGTAGGATGGAGCAGAATCAGTAGTGTTCTTCTCCAAGAATTCTGTCCTTCGCAAGAAACAACAGGATGGCACGTGAGCACAGCTTCCTATCAATCCTTTCACAAAGAACTGATGTCAATATCGAATCTTGACTTCTCCCACAACTGGAGATCGAACTGGCAAACTGGGAGGCAAGAACAAGGAGGTGGCAAGAAAGAATTCTGCAGGGTTGCTTGATTCTTCCTTTTGTGATTTTAGCTCGAAAGAGGATGTGAGTATGTATCTCTAAAGGTTGTCGCCCCCTCCTTCTTTTTAATCCTAAAAGATCAGCTCCTAATCCTATTAGGAGCTGCTGATCCAAATCATATTTGGATTAGACATCCTTTTAGATGATAAGGATAAACCCTTATCTTATCCGTAGATTAAATCAACATTCTCCTAATATCATTAGGAGGTTTCTAGATCTGAATCATATTCAGATCTGAACTCTCTGAGTGGATAGGGTTAAGACCCTATCCTATCTGCTGATCCATCTTAGAATTCGCCCATATTTATCTACACATGGGTTCAGCCCAGCCTTTGTTACAAGGCCTGGCCGAATACACTGTTATGGACAGTGCACCCCCTGAAACCCATCAAATGGGCGAATTTGGGCCCAACACTTACCCTAAGTGGTCATTGGGCCAAGCCACCTTATAACACCCAGGGACTATGGGCAGATGCAAGATTAGTCCATCAGGTATTACCCTCAATGGTCTTACACTTAACCTCTCAGCCCATAATGATCAAACACTGCCCGACAAGAGAGGACCTCTCCCTCGGCTGCAAGGAACAGTGTTGCACTCTCTACTTATATGGATCCCGGGAATTAAAACCTTTGCAAACATTTTAGAAACCATATATATATATATATATACTTTTATATCTCATAGAAAACATATTTTGCAAAACAAATCTCAACGATTGAAATCGGCTACTGACAGTTTTGGTTTCCATCAGAGGGAGTGCATCCCCGATCATTACCTTTGTCCGACAAAGGGGTTGATCTTGTCATTATGATCACCCACTCAGATGAGTTCTCAGACTGTCCCAACATACCCAGGTTTTGACCCCCGCTAAGGATCTCACTGATTGGTACATCAAAGACAGTCCAATCCGACACCTAGTGCAGTATCATAATCCAGTATAGGGGTTGGGTGTGACTTTTCAGTTTTGCCCATTAATCTCCAAGGTCCAGGGAAATACTGGAAATCTAGTCTAGTTCAAAGATTCAATTGATCATACACTGCATGTGCCTAGGGTCTCACCCTGGCAGCTGAGACAGGCCACCCCAACCGACTTGGTGGCACATTAGTGTCAGCCTTATCAGAATAGGTCTCCTCAGACCGACCCACTGACTGTGAACATTCTAAACTAACACGAGTCTCACTAGGTGTCCAGTTTAAGGGTATTTTACAGAAACATACCGAGGAAACATGAATCAAATATGTATTTTTATTCATTTACAATAAACTCATAATGTACATCATTCTGATTGAAGCTAAGGGTATACAAAATTGTCTAACATAAAGCCCATTTATGCCTTTTGTTGTACAACTTTTGCAACCAATCGTTGTCTTGAAGATTGTATTTCTCAATCATACTTTCCCATGCATTTTCAAATTCATCGACTTCTTCGTGTTCATACACACATTTGCTAAAATCGTTAGATAATGACTTAAATTTCTCAAATATATTACTAAGGTGTTTAGCAGCATTTTGGAGTATATGCCATACACATAGTCGATGATGTGATTTAGGTAGCACAGAAGAGATTGCCTTTGCCATGACTGCATCATCATCAGTTAAAATTGTCTTTGGTCTTTTCTCATCCATTGTTTTTATAAAAGTCTTGAACAACCACTCAAATGTTTTTGCAGTTTCATCATATAGTAATGCAGCACCAAAATGATTGATTGCTTATAATTATTCACTCCAACAAAAATTGCAAATGGTATATTTTCATTGTTTGTTCTATATGTTGTGTCAAAACACACAACATCACCAAAATGACCATAATCAATTACCATTTAACATCACCAAAATGACCATAATCAATTACCATTTATGCATCAGCCTAAAATATGTTTGTCACTAATTCAGTTTGATCCAATTGGATTGCATAGACAAAAGATGAATCTCCAGATTGTCAATCTTGAAAATACTACAAAATATCACCAACTTCTCCCTTTTCCATTTTCCTAGCCCAATACGAGCGCAAATGATTTTTTAAATCAACACAAGTGAATCCAACATTTTGGCGCCCCCCAGATTCCCTTGCCATTAACTCCATACATGCTTTTGGAGCTATCCTAGAATCATCCACTATTTTAACTTGTCTGCCTTCTTCCTTTGAGATCTATTTTGAGACCTTGGCATGTGTGATTTATTAGGAGTTGCAAGAAGATGGTTATGAGTTTCATTGAAACTTATCACTCGAAAGTGGTAATCCTCTTGAAGACTTATCCTCATTTCTACCAGGCAACCACATCTTGTCTCTAGCTGGGGATACATGACATTAGCCTTATGTTTATCCTGTAGACGCTTTCCCTCTTTAGAACAACAAAACTTTCTATATCTCACTTCACCAGTAGAGCGACAAATATTTCTATTGGACTTTCGATTACTAAATCCCATAATTCCAGCATATATATTGTAAATATCATATGTTTCATCTTCACTTTTAAATACCATGTCCACCTTTGAGAGCACATTTTTCTTTAAGCTTCCTTTTTATACTTGCATCTAATTCTTGTTGCTCTTCATTTGTAGTCAAATCGCTAATAATAGGTTCTCCTTTATCTAGGTCAATAGGCTTTTCAAACAAATATTAGTGGTCACATATTGTTCCTTTTCACCATCGGTTTCAAAAACAAGCCTACTCATAGATTGAGGTCCAACTTCCATTATTCTATAAAATTATGAGATAGAACTTGACAAGTATTAAATATATTACAAAACAACTAAAAGATTGTCAAGTAGGAATATTAGAATCTAAAATTGTAGGTAGAGATTAGCATTTTATTGTCCATATATAATGATTTATTAAATGAAGATAATAAGTGTTCATACCCTGAACCAAAGCAAAAAAATAAAAATAAAAAATAAAACTATTTGTACCCTACTCAATGTCAACCTTAGATGTCAATCGCACAATATTTTGAACTTCCAAGTGATAGTAGCCATAAAGTTTTAACTATTTAATAAAAAAATTGATTCTAAACATGTCCCATCAAATGGTTAAGAATAAGGCTGAAATTTCAACTCTCTGAACTATTTATCACAGTAACAGAGATTTAGTGCGGATAAAATAATTCAAACTTAATAGCAGTGGTTTGGTGGGGTTAAAGTAGAGATGTATACAGAATCAGTCTATAAAAAGGAGTAAAATGCCACAATTTTGGTGGGAAATTACTTGTGATTCGTCACTGTGTAGTGTTCAAACAACTGCAAATTTCTTGTTAATGCTGCCCAAAGAACCACTCTTCACCGTTCTTAGCAAATCTCTTCTCTCAATGCCGCCCAAAGAAGAAACACTTTTCACTTTTCTATAAATTGGTTGTTAATGGCGTCTGGATTTGAAAAAGCTTCAGTTTCCTTTTTTTGTTTAGCCTCTTTCCTAGTTCGACTGGGCAGTCAACTTTTCTATTTTTTTTCCCACCTTTTTCTTATTTTTAACATATCAAAAAAAATGGAAATTGGAGACTAACACCCCTAACCTTACCGTTAGACCACATCTGCACATGTGAATTGGGAATCCATGTGGAGTGGGACGTGGCTGAATCTCATTGAAAGTGTACCACGTCCCACACCATACCAAGTGCAGGAAATCTGGGTTCGTTGATAATAATCGGTAAGTTGAGCTTTCTCAGAAACAGAGAATTGAAGCCTCACGTATGTGGTTGGGGATATATGCATGTAGCAGAGTTTGTAAGCCTGAAAGAATGGAGATGAGAATATAAATAAATGGATTTGCAGCATGCAGAACAAAACGCGATCTTCTGAAGTTATGGATGGTGGTTTGGGTTTGAGAAAAGGTAAATGGACTGAAGAAGAAGATATTCTTCCAACGAAGTGCATTGAGCGGTATGGAGAAGGCAAGTGGTGTAAGGTTCCTCTTAGAGCAGGTACCTACCTATCTACACTGTTTATTTGTTCTTTGTCTATGGTTTATATATCTGATGATCGATTTATATTTCATTATTTCTTCCATCTTTCTTGATTGTTATTGTTATTGCATTATCAGGGCTGAATAGATGTGAAAGAGCTGTAGGCTTAGTTGGTTGAACTATCTCTGGCCAGGTATCAAGAGTGGGGAATTCACATCAAACGAAATCGATCTCATTATAAGGTTTCATATGCTCTTAGGGAACAGGTAATTCCAAAGTTAATTTAATGGATCCCTGTTTGAGTACAGTATGGAATTAAGTCCAACCTGAGTGCATCAAATTTTAGTGTGGGTTCAGTTCGGGTTGGATAGACCTGGCTTGACCTCAAGCTCGGGCTTTAAGCTCAATTCTAATGGTTAGGACTGAGCTTAATTACTGTGAAATTAATTTACTTAATGAAATAAATAAATATGAAATTATTTTAATTAGTGTGATATTTTACTTAAATAATTAGTTATTTTAGTTAACAATATTATGGTAAATTCACTAATTTAACAGTCATTTTTATTAAAGTAATATTATTTTAATTATTGATGTTTTACTTAAATAATTCATTAAATATGGTCACTTATAATTAAATAAAATTTTTGAAAAGTTTGGTAATTAATTCACTATAATTACTTATCAATTATTTAGAGTAATTCTTTAACTAATTAATTAATCATAACTAATTATCTAGTCTACTTAATTAGTTAACTATAATTAATTATGTGTTTAATGAATAACAGTAATTAAATCTACTTAGTTTGTTAGCTGTATTTAATTTTGTAATTGTATTATTTATAATTATAATAAGATTTCAGTTAATTATTAAATTTTTACTTTACTTTTATTATTTGTCTTATTGTATTATCCATTTTTCTCTTATTATTCTTCTAATACTTTTTATTCATCTTATTCCAATATTTAAGTTGTAAGTTAAACTGTTTTCAAAAAAAATAACTTAAATGATAATATTTTAATACATTATATAATGAGAAATTAAATGCATGTGTTTGCAAGGTGGATAGAGATAGAGATGAAAATAATAGACATAGAGGAGGGCAAAGGCGAGATTATGAATTATTTTAGGAGGAAATTTTAGGTGAGGAAATAGTTTAGGAGAAATTTTAGGAAATGAGATGATTTAGGTGATTGGAAACCTTAGTGAGAGAGAGAGAGAGAGATTAGGAAAATAGGGTGGTGATGTGACAAGCTGAAAGTGTATGGAATGATATTTTTAGGAGTGGGAACTAAGGAGAAGCCTCAGTTGGGTAAGGGAGAAAACGGAGAGGCCACCATGGGCCCAACCCATCCTATAAACAAGTAACAGTTTAAAAAATAGTTAATAAAAATATAATAAATAGTTAATCACCAAAAAATAATGAGAGAGAGAGAGAGGGAATTCTAAGATATAGGTCCCATCCCTTACATCATTAACATATTTTAACATATTTCTAGAGGCTTCTTCCACTATTAGCCTATTGTATTTTCAAGATAAAGAGAATTTTATTCTCATCCAAATTCAATTTATTTGTTTCATATTCAAATTCTATTTAGTTGGTTAATTGTCAATAAATTATAATTTGAAACCTACTAATTAAAATTAATAAAAAATATTAAAGTTAAAAAATAGTACTTTAGAGATTAAAAATTAAAATATACTTAAATTCTATCTAAAAATAACTAACATTAATAAGATAATTAATATTAATAATAAGAAGTACAAAAAAAAATTTAAATTAATAAAATACATCATTTGCATACCATTTAAAAGTATAAAACTTAACTAAAATAGTAAAACTTATAATGGCCTAACTAGAAATGTCATAAGACTTCATGCTTACAAGTGATTGTTTATAACTTAGCCCAACCCAATGATCATATTTCCAAGCTTAAGCAACTATTTTCTTTTGAGTTAGGTCTAGATCAAAACTGCATCAAGCCCACACATAATATAGGTAGTAGGGTTGTAAATGGATCACGTTTAGATCTAATCCAATTGCATTTGCATCTGCATCCATTTATGAAATCTCTATATCCAATTATTATGTTGGATTTTTTAACTAATTTAGATTTAATCCATAACCATCTTATTGTGATTAAAATGACCAAAAAGTTAAAAACGTTTAAAAAGTAATTATTTTTTAAAGTATATATATATATATATATATATATATGTGTGTGTGTGTAATAGATGTATATAAATATAAAATTTTAATTCTATCAATTATAAACTTTATATAATTATATATAATACCTATATGTATACATAATTATACCACATAAATACATTAAATGGTAATTTTTATTAAATTCAGATTTTAGTTGGATCGGGTGGGGTTAAATTCGCATCTGATCAAACTATCAAACAGGGTGTGGGTGTGGGCCAGGGACGTCTATCCCTACCTTAGGCCCAAAAAAATATTATTATGCTTAGGGTGAGGACTAGGGTGGGCCAAGCAACCTTAAAAATTGTTTTATGCTTTTAATAAATATTTACCTTTTACTCTTCAAAAAAAAAACTGTTAATATATTGTAAAATTCTAGCTTGATATATTTACTTTTTTTAATTCATTAGGCTACAAAATGGGGGCATCCCATCCCTCATAATTCCTTTAGCTTCAATATTAACAATTTTTAACTAAAAATAGTTAAAAACCCCAAAAATGTTTGGTTAAATCTAATTACGAATGTCACATTGATCTTCGAGGTGTAATTTGGGTGGTTAGATCATGTTGACAATCAACCAAAGCCCAACCCAAAGTAAACCTCGAGGTCAGGCTTAGATTAATTTAATTATGATTACGATCTAATTTTATATACTTATTAATATTTGAGTATTTTAAATATTTAAATAATGTTTACAAAATATTATATTTAACCATTAATAAAGCAAAATAAATAAAATAGGACAACTAACAGATAAAATGGAAAAAATAACTATTTTATTAAGTAATTAGCAACAAAATATTGTTTTTGTTAACAATTATTAATATAATTAATCCATATTTAATAAAATAAAAATTAATTATGTTAAACAATATTACATTATTTCCTTACAATAATTATCAGCTTTTATTATTTCAATTTCCCTTAACAAATCCTATCCATCACGTGGGTCCCGGTCCCCGCTAGTATGAGTGTGTGTATACAGCATGAATGACTTGTTAATTGTATTGGCTCGATATGAAAGTAATATAACAAAAGGTGTATAATAATTAATCTAACCCAACATAACGCTGAGCCATTAAGAAGTTCACAAACCACTCAATGATTTATTCACCAAGTAACAAAAAAATAGATTATAGACTTAGACATCAAAGAATAAGAAACCCGCTATATCTCAATAGAGATTCAATTCATAGTGTTGATACACATACTCTTTCTCTCCAAACTCTTGTTCCCAATACACATTCAAAACGGAAAACGCCCTCTCTCAAATGCGTCTCATACACTCTTACCCTCTCTTCTTTTCTTGGCACTCACTCAAGATACGATAGCTTCTCCATAAAATGAGATATACAAAACTCAACTCAACGGATGGGTCAGGTTTATAAGGTGGGTCCGGATGTAATAGGCGTTGGTTGGTTAAGTAGAACGAGTGAGCATGTAATAGCTGTGTGACACATGTTTCACTGTCCCAGTTCATGCATCTTTCATCCAAATACTTTTTTTTTTCCTTTATACAGAAATTATCTATTATTTTATTATTTTTGTCAAAATAATTAAAAATAAAAACAATGAAAAAAGAAAATGTAAATGAGTCACAACTCTTAAAATGTTTAGGTTTTCCTTTTTCATTGTTTTTATTTTTAATTATTTTGACAAAGATAATAAAATAATAGATAATTTCTTTGTAACGGATGAAAGACACTAGGACATGTGTCACACAGCTATTAGTGTTCACTCATAATGCTTACCTAACGTGCCTACTACACTTCAGCCTAACATGGCACGTGGCTTGTTTTTATTAGGGGTTTATTTGCAAATGTACGCGCGTATCATTCCAAGTGGAAAATGATATGGAAAATTTTCAGTATATACGCAGATGTTGAATGTGAGTCTTTAATATCAAAGCGTCGATCTAGACATATAGATCAAACCGATGCTATCTGTTTGAAACAGAACCAAAACTTTACAGATGAAATTAAAAGCCCGCCGGTGTTGCACCGGTTGCCCATCGATCGCCAATGATATAGTGACTCTATATTATTGTCTTAATTAGGGCTATCTGTAGAAGATCCATGCCCACAATTGTAGAAAGCTTAAGTGGTTGGCCTCTTGGAGACCAATACAATCAACAGAAAGTCTCATGGACCTAGAGAAAAGGAATGGAAATCCAAAGGTTATAGGCCACTATGTTCGTTTCGTTAATGGCTCAAGTTCCATACGGTTGAAATGGCATTGAAATAGATCATCTTGGAGATGACCAGCTGATCGATCAGTTCCTTCAGAAGAGCAGATCGACTAAAATATTATCTTTCTCTTCTTTTAATTCTCAGATGGTCGTTAATTGCCGGCAGATTTCCCGGAAGAACAGCAAACGATATAAAGAACTATTGCAAAACTCGGTTGAGCAAGAAGCTTGTTTGCAAAGAAGAAGAGGAGAAAGCCCAAGCCACAGTTGAGAAGATCAAAGCTATCAGGCCTCAACCTTGTACCTTCTCAAAAAGCTCTCGATGGTTTTGACGATTGGCTGATAATTATACCACTGTGGGCACAAGTAAGCAATCAGGAGAAATGCCTAATCTTCCACCGCCTGCAGACGATCTTTCGCAATGGTGGAAGAGTGTCTTAGATGAAACTGAGATGGAGACCTCCTGCCCTATCAGTACGTAGTTCTGCTACTGGGTCTGAAGAAAATGGAGTTGCGGTTAAAGAGATGCAACCAACAACAGAGGGTGGAAACACTTGTTCTTTGGAAACAGGCAACAGTACTGATGAACGGGATTACTAGAATTTTAATGGAAACATTTGGGACCTATTATCATCAGAAATGGATATTACTTCTTAGTAAATTTATTTGGGAGGATAGATGTGGGATTAGTTATTATTTGAATGAAAAAATTACTGGAATTAAGGACCAAATGTCTACTAGAGTTTTTCTTTATATAGAAGTCTTAATTAAGATTGCTCCTGATTGTAAATTAACCATGCATGCGTGTGGAAATCCTACAATTAAAGTGTTCACTTTCATTTATGGATTGTTAGTCGAACTATGGCATGTAAACTTATGGATTATTAATTGATTTAATAAACCTTACAAGAAGTATAGATAAAAATGGTGTTATTTTAAAGTTCACTTGGTTAAGCTGCAACACTTTCCTTTTCTTTCTCTTCTCTTTCTCTTCTTTGTTAATTAATTAGTTGTATTAATGTTCATACAACTCATCAGTAAAGACTATATGTTGATTCTCATCAAAACATTCTTTCCAAGTAGGGGTGGCAAATGGATGAATTGGGTGTGAGTTCATCAAAACATTCTTTATAGAACTAACGACCCCTTCTTTTTCTACACCTTCCCCTAGGGCTGTGATTTCTCAAATCTTTAGCCACTTGCACTGAGCAATCTTAATATAACTCAATCAACCTTCTTAATTTTCTGCTTCCCAGCATACCCCCAAACGTAAAGACTTCGTCTGCTTCTTTTAGGGATTCATTTTCTTCTCTGTTTTCCTCCTCCTCCCGCTCTTCGTCCTCCTTTGCCTCCCTTTCTTCCTCCTCCAGACTCTTTAAAACATCCTTCGCATTTTCTTCTCCCCCTAAGAAGAACAACCCAATGGTTTTGCCGTTTCCATATTCTTATATCCATTCTTTTTCAAAACATTTCCTCTTTCTTTGAGGATTCCCTTAATTACCAACGCTCCTATGTGCGTCCATCACCAGACTGTCAAGGAAACCGTCCTCTGCTCTTCCTCTTCCAGAAGAAATTTCTCCCCTCCCACCACTTCTGGGATATTTACCTCCTCCTCTTTAAGTAAAATTCTGCTAAAGCTTCTAATTCCTCTCTACTTATTAGAGAATATCAACCTATTCAAGGATCTCTCCTAATAGTTTAAGCTTTGAGGTTGAATGGTTTTGAGATGTTATGAAAGCCACTTTGACCAAGTGGTCTAGTCCTCTATCCTCATTACTTCCATCAAATGCCTTATAGATTCATTTTAATAAATGCCTCCCCTAAACTTTTTAGAAACTCAACAAAAACCTCCCTTCCATCACTGTCCCAGATGGAAAACATTAGATTGATGCACCGGTTTTTCCAAACACCCGTTCTACCCTTTTATAAATTATTTTATATATGAAATTACTGAAATAATCCCATTTTAACTCAACAAAAATCTCTTTTAACGATCACTTTAGTAATTTTACCCCTCTCTAAATTACTGAATATTTCAATATTTTTTGTTGATTAAAATATTTTGGTTTTTCAATAATTTGGTTTTGATTTGTTTTTTCATTAAAAATGTTGGTTTATTCGGTTCGGTTTATAACCGAATAAACCGTTTGCTCACCCCTACTGATACATGGTGGTTTCAGCTTCATGGTGATCAGATGTTGGAAGGGTGCTCGAACCTATTTCGTCCAACTTTCTAAAGATATGTAACAAGCTAAGAATAAAAGTTGTGATTGAGGGTCTCTTTGGTTCATGATTTAGATAGAAGTTGAAATTCACTTGGAATCAAAATCTGAATTTCTATTCCCAATGTCTATTTGGTTTAGATGGAACCATAGATTCCAATCATTGTTATTTAGTTTATCTGGAGTTGGAACCAGAATCGGTCAAAATTTTTTGATTTTGTACTATTTTACTTTTATTATTTTATTTTTACTTTACAGTTTTTATATTATTATTATTATTATTATTATTATCATATTAGTTTATTAATATCATATTATTCTGTTTATTATTATATTAATAGTGTATTAATACTTCATTATTATTAGTTTATTAGTATTTAATAATTAACTTATGAATATTTTGTTAATATATTATTGTATTATTACTTTACTAATATGTTATTACTATTTTATAAATAATTTTTTATTAAACGATTTTTAAATTTTAATTGACAAACTGTATCATTACTATTTAACTATTATCTTAAACTATCCCACTGTGACAATTGTTATTGCCGTTAAAACATAATGGAAAGGATGAAATGCATCTTTTACCCTTATATCAGAAGCCGATGTTCTCGCTCTTCTTTTTCTTTTCGATGGTCCTTGAAATTCCGTCGTCACCAGCGTCAACAACAGAGAGGAGGGTGTCCTGATACACGAAACTGAAACTACGTACCTTCCCCAAGCAAGAAAGACGGTGTGGCGGAGCTAGTAAAGGCATAACAAGACATAAAAAGTATTGACAAAGCAGCAGCCCAACAGCTATTGACGTGATAAATTAATTCAGAGAGGGGTGGAGGTTTAGGTTGTGATATTTCAGTTGGTAAAATCAACAGTGGTGATAGCAATAGGCGTGAAGGTAATGAAAAATTATATGTTTGGTAAATTATATGAATCTACTAATTGAAGTAATAATAATAAATCAAGTGTTAATACTAATTTTTCAGAGAACCATCCAAACCCTAAGAAGAACAAAATGACAAAGTGACAGACCTCAGTCTAGCTTGGGCCCTCTTCAAAAGTTTGCAAAAAATGACTACTTCTAGTGCTGTCAATGGAATCCTAATAAAAAATGGGGGGAATGGGCCCTATGATAATTAGAAAACCTAAGCTTAGGAGGTGTTCTATAATGTGATGATAAATTAGGTGGTGTATTCTTAATCACATTACAGGTGTGTGTGACCGAGAACACACCAGGCCAGGCCACACTAGTATAGGTGTTCCATAATTGTGGACAAAAATAGGTAGTTTAAACCACACCAAACTCATATAGGTGTTTTATAAGGTGTGGTGTGGTAAAGGCCACACCTTATGTTTTGATTCTATGTATCTCAAGAGTAATAATTTTTCTTTTGTTTTTTGAAGCAAAACAAATTAATTTAACATGTGATTGATTTAACCATAGTTAATATGAATTAATAAAAAATTAACGAATGAGTTCAAAAAATTAATAATGACAAAAATTAAAAGTAATTAAAACACACATAAGAGAACTAATATTCATGATAAATAATTAATAAAAAACTAATCTAGAATTAGTAAAATTAGTAAAAATATAAAAAAGTAAAATTCCTACTTTTAATACAAATTAAAAACGATTGTAATAGTAAAATAAAGTGGTGTAATCCACACCCCGAGATCATACGTTTCAAATGACACTACACCATAGTACAACGCATTAAAGTGGTGTGGTGCGTTTTAAAACCCACTATATCATGGGATGAAGGGTTGGGAGTTCCTGCGTGTCTGCTGCAACTGTGGTCGCATGTCAAATACACCGACAGAGGAAATACAAAACTGATTTTTCTTTTTTTTTTTTTTTCTGAAGCCAAATTGATCTTTTCTTTTAAATGCACAAAAAAAAAGATAATGTTTTTCTTTTTAAAATAAATATAATAATAATATTCTCATCTCACAATTCTTACTCGAATCGCATGCAACCTTAGTGCAGCAGATTTTTTAAGAGTAGATTGGTTGACTCTTTTAGAAGCACAGAACATTGATTGGACCTGACAAATTTATATTCTTTTTCCCGCCAACTGGCCACAACCACATCTCGCTATTACCACCCCATGCTTCTGGTTCCCAATCAGTGGGAAATAAGAATGCGTCAAGCTCACGATAGGGTGTTCAAGTCCCAATTATTAATTGGGAGAATGACCAATCAGCCCAGATCAGGATTTTATAGATGTTAAATTCACGGATAGGATGTAATTTATAGTGGGGAGAGGACTAGTAATAAAGGGGTTAGAATTCAGAATTGTGTATGGGTGTATCCCTACTTCTCCGTTATTAAATTTCAACAAAATCATGGCTCCACAATCATTCGGATTAAGTCCCATCCAATAAAATACACTCATACTGACAGTTATACTTTATTTATTTAAATAACAACTAAAACTTGGATTCTGATAATATCGTCTGTAAAATTATAAATTATTTATTATGTTAATAAATCAAGTGTTTTTAGTAAATATTATCTATTAAATTTATCATTTTGGAAATAAAATACAATAAAAATTATAATAAAATAAAAAATAATTACTTGTATTTAATAAAATAATTGATCCGGGTCTGAATCAGTTCACAACAAGCAAAAACCGAAACTAATCCAATTAATTAATTGGGACAAAACCATGGAATTTGAATCAGCACAACCAGTTTGATCAGGCAGGCAGAACTGACCCCATTGACAACCCTGCTGCTGCCTAAATGTAAAACCCCCTAAAAATCTTGGGTATCATATAAATCTCAAACTGTAAAGCATGAGAAAATGGGATCAAGATTGTGCTAAAAAATGCCAAAGGTCAGGACCATATCCAGCCCACACCTCCCAATACCCTAAATAGCTAAGATCATCATTGGATATTGGCCTTTAAATATAATGTATGTAATGACATAGGCCCAAAGCCCAGACCGGCCTGGCCCATGATCTAACTACTTAATAATCCAACTCACTCCTATTGACCCAACTTCAAATGTTAAAAAAAAAAAACAAGATTAAGATCATGATACAAGAATTAATTTCACCGTTTTGCTTCGGCTTTTCTTAAATCTTGGGCAATGATTTAAGGGGTGTTTTCTAATATGAATTGTTTTTCTTGTAGTTGGGTTTTAAAAGTGAATCAAAATCATTTGATTTGAAAATAAATTGACTCTTAAAATAAAAAGAAAAAAATGGAAAACACTTTCTGGATGTATATGCCTCTTTTGTTTCCCAAATTAAAACCAAGAGCAAGTTCGAAACATAAATTATTTTTGGAATAAAACCAATTTATTTTTGCATCTCAAAACAATAAACACGGTTCAAGAACATATTTTTAGGATCTGTTTGATTCGTAGTCAGAATCGGAATCAAAATCCTCCAGAATCGGAATTGGAATGGTCCATTCTCAGTCTGTTTGATTTAAACAGGAATGGAAATGAGAATTAAAATCAGTAGGAATGGAATTCCATTCCCAAGGAAGGCACAGGGAATGGCCATTCCCTCAAATGGGGGAATGCCATTCCAGCAGGAATGGAAATGGGATTCCGATTCCACCCAACCAAACAGTTGGACTGATTCTAGACTCCTATTCTTCCAAACCAAACAGACCTTAGTTGTTTTGAATTGTAAAACACCCCGTTAAGTTTTGAATCGGGCTGAGGTGACCCAGCCCGGTCATGTAAATAGGGTCCCGTCAAGACTCAAAACTGGGCTCTAATGAATTTCATCAACCCAACTTAGTTATGGAGTTCGACTGGGCTCAGGTCAGCCCAATTTTAGAGACCTATTTCTAAACAAATTATATGTTTTGAACATGATAAAGGAAGAGGAGGTGCTAATGAGGTCATTTTGAATCTTCCACAGGCCAAATGACCAATACAAAAGGGATCCATTCTGGTGGAAGGTCCAGATCGGCCCACGTGGCTGAATTATGTGGCATAAAATGTGATCAAGTTGGTTAAGAAACCTTTTTTCCTAGGATCTAAGGGTCTACGCCTCATATAACTTGCCATCTGTCCAATTTTCTGACAGATCCTACTTAGAAAATCAACTAGGACAAGAATCAGTTGGTACTCTACAGCTATTAGGATTTGATGTTACTGAATTCAATGGTTCGTCTGGGTCATTGTGTCATATTTAAATATGGGTCAATCCGAACCTCGACCCGTGGGCTGGACCAAGATCAGCCCAAATATAAACTGAGCTGAACTTTGGGCCCAAAATCTGGGCCAGGCCTGAGTCTAGTTTGTCTTTAACTGGGCCACTTTCTCATTGGTTCCTTCTATATTCTAAGCTATATACATTCAAAAGAGAAACCTTAACTGTTTAACCGAGAGGTTGATTGAAATTTCCAAAACCCCTAACACTATGGGAGGCATGGATCAAAATTCTGCATCGTATCAATTGGCCAGTAACTGATACATTGATTTTAACACTTTGTTTTAAACATTAATTAACATCATTTCAATCCCTCCTAAATTTTGAAAAAAAAAATACTAACAAAAAGAAATATAAGGTGTCAAAGATCTGTTCAACCTAAAAGCTAAAAGCTAAGCTGTCAAGGGATGTCCCTGGTTAGGTTTTTATTCTTTAGTACATCCCCTCACGTGAAAGTTCATTGGGCTTAAGCGTGGACAAGTAGAGGCCCATTCATATCTTATGCTTAATTTAATTAATTATATTGGGGGCAATAAAGATTGAACACTAGACCACTTTATTAAATAGTTTCTATCAGCATGTTAAAGAACTATTCAACTTAAAATTTTAAGCTATTAAGTGCTTTAACATAAGGCATTATCACATTAGATGCAATGTATTGATACACCCCTTCTCTCATATCAAAGTGTTTGAATATTCTGAGGCTTTTCTTTACACCACCTACTCAAGTCTCACTAGGTTTGCGTGGGAAAACCTTAGCCATCTACATTTGACAGTCTGAGCTGTCAACAGAGCTCCCTGTGAGCTTTGACCCTGCACCATATAGGGGGTTGTTCAACATGTTTGGTTTTATTTTTGAAAACAGAAATAGCTGCCACATCAATAAATACACTATAATTTTTCCTTATTTGATGATTGTTTTAAGTTTTAACACCCCTAGTTTACCCTACAATGTATCACTCTGGATCTGCTACCCACAACTATTCAGACGTCCCTACCCACATAACACCACTGTTTATTATGAATGACAAAGAAAATATTCTCGATGCATAATTGTAATATCCCGTGGATAAAGATGTGGGAATAACTTGTGGGTAGCATATCAAAGCCCACAATGTATCCACACCATCAGTGGGAACCAAGCCTGCAATGTATCATGCATGAAAAACCCAATTGATAGCGCCAGCTGTCAAATTTGAGCAAAGTTTAACTGAATATTTTGGCTGTTTAACAGGCTGTCGAATCAATGATAAGGTTATGCGCCTGTAATAGATTCTTGAGCCCTACTGTCAAAGGTGCGGGCCCATGTTTTTATTACTGGTATAGAACCTCATTATTATTTTCACAGCCTGCTGAACAGCCAAAACGTTCAGCTAATCTGAACAGCCAAATTTTTCCTAACTTGGGTTGCTTATTATCCTAACCCATGTTAATTTGCATATGGGCCCACAAACAAGATCGACAATCAGGCTGCTTTTGGCATGGTAAAAGGAAAATTATTATCGAATTGTCTTGATCCCCTCAAATGACAAGCTAAACACTAAGCAGGCACAGTCCATGGGTCATGTGGACCCTAAGCCCTACTTGTAAAACCTAGCGTTGAGCTCACATTTGCTCCTCACAGTACATCCCCACCTTGTATTAGGAACATCTCCTAATAATAAATACCAAAGATGACGAAACATCATGAGGAGATATTCTTAATACAAGGTGGGGATGTGCTGTGGGGGGCATTATGGGGCGTAGATGTGAACTTCCAAGCGTTGGATCCACAAACTCGTATTGCAACAGTAGATCTACGTCCAAAAATGGTTGGTCAGTGTAGGCAGGCAATTGAACAGGTGAGAAAGATAATGGATGTCCACCATTAATGATTCAACCAAGTAGAAACAAAGAAAGCGAATCTACGTAGAGAATATATCAATAAGCCAAGCGGAGAGAGAAGCAACACGTCAATCCTCTTGAGAGCTATCACTATCAGCCTCAGCCAACAGGCCCAACACCTTCTCTCAAGTCTCACCCTCACGCCCACTCGATTTCTTTGCACATTTTCTTCATTGGAAGACGTGACACAGGACTTAATTTTGAACCACAACTCTAAAGTATAAACAGCAGCTTTCCACGACATTAATTGGAACTGAATACCAACCACATACTCATTCAGCCTCTTTTAATTTGTTTGGGGCTTGTTTGTGTTTGGACCTAACAAGCTCATCAAATTCACCCATTACTTTGGCTTTGGCTTTTCATGGTGAGAGATGTCTCATTAACCATGACAGGGCTATAACTTCTACTTGCACGTCTCAACTGCTTTGCAGTAAGTCTGAGGCCTGATTTATTTTTGTTTACAATTTTACCTTATTTTGTTTGGTTGCAATATGAAGTAATATAAGACTTGAAGCACAACAAAGTAAAACCCAAAACAAAAATAGATCAAAATTTGCATTCCCATGCATTTGCATTAGTACAAACAAAATTGCACTACAGTGACAAAGCACATTGGGGTCGGTCGTGCCATAATAGGTCACTATGAGCTTTTCTTGAATTTATTTCCTTCACATTTGGCTCAATGGGAGATGTTCCATTGAGCGTATTAATCATGAGTCCAAATCCAGATCTACTGATCATAGAGATGTTCCCGATGTATGGCTATGGCTGTAATGTGTCCTGTGGATAGAACGTGGCCAGCGTGTTTGTGGTCAGCAGATACGAACTCATATATAAAAGGCATACTCTTCTTGATCCAACTTTGGAAAGATCTTGCTGTCCATTATTCATTCTTGCTTCCATTTTTATCATGGAATGCAGGAAAAGGTGGGTTAGATTTCTGGTCAAACTAAAATTGATTTGTGTGTGAATTAATGTGAATAGATACAAGAAATTAAATAAAGAGGGTGATGGAGACAATATTGTCTTTTTGAGCTTTAAATCAACCACTCCATGTGGAAAATGCATGCAACTTTACAAAATATGGGACCTGCCCAAATTACTTCTCTTTTTCCTTTCATGCACAAGAAAAAAAAAAGGGTCTGGAATCACGTGGAGAATTCTGTTAAGGTTGATTTTATGGGAATAGGGGTCTGGAATCAGAATCAGATTCGGAATATACAATCTTATGGTTGGGTGGAATCGGAACCTCATTTCCGTTTTCGCATTTGATCTCTTAGTAATAAGATACCATTCCAACTGATTTCAATTGCAGTGTTACTTTCCATCTGAACCAAATTAGCTATGGGAATAAATCATTTCAATTCTGGTTCTGAGGAGTTTCGATTCTCATTCAAACTGTAAATCAAATGGACCCTTATAAGTGAGAAAATATGGTTGTTGACAATCCTATTGAAGAATTTATCAGCTTTTCTTTTTAAATTGGACTGGACCTACATATTCCAATTAAACCGAGTGAGGCTAAACCAAGACCATTTTTTGGTCCAAAAAATGAACCACACACACATATATCTATTTATATATATAGTAAAACAGTCCAGTTATCATGCCTCCTCTCTTCTCCTTCCTCCAAACCCCCCTTTCCTAATTTCTTTTTTTTTTTAATTCTTTTAATTTTATATAATTACACATTAAACCAATAAAGAAATAACACACAATTTAACTATTTCTAGTGACCATAAAGAAAGAAGGATTTGTTTTTCTAATGTTTAGTCAAGTGGCTCCATTCCCCCACTTTCTTCTAAGTTGTCTATAATTCCTATTTATCTCCTAAATTATCTCTAATTCATATTTATCTCTTAAATTATCTCTAATTTAGTAGAGAGATTCCCCCCCTAAACTATCTCTAATTCTTATTTATCCTCTCCCCCACTTTTTATCTTCATTTATCTGAAGAAAGTTTCAATTAAAAAAAATCAGAATTATTTAAATATTATAACAAAGGGAGCATTTGGTGTAGTTTAAAAAAAAATCAGAATTATTCAAATCAAAACTATTTAAAAATCAGAAGAAAGTTATTAAATCAATTAACTATTTCTGTTTGGCACGCAGAAGATCTATCCACCAAAAGATGGAACGCTAAAAATATGCGAGAAGACCATTTTGGGCTGACTTCTTGTGTTTTTCGCGTTTTAATCTCGCGTAGAAAGACGCGCACGTCTACCAAATTGTCTCTGGGCTGCCCAGATCATATGTCAAAAGCTCGATGCATCTTTTGACTGTCAAAGCTACAAGAAAATCTTCTCAAAAAGACTTGCCAAGTAGGCCCAAAATTATATAGTAACTTCAAAATATTTATCCAAAACATAAAAATTAATTATAATAGATTTAATAATATTCATATTATAAACAATTCTATATTTTTACAAAATTCATCATGAAATTATGTAGTAACAATATAAACTATAATTTTCTGAATTATTCAATTTAAATTTTATTCAAATAATAAAAAATTAACATTAAAAACTAAAACATTATTTAAATATTTCAATAACTAAACATCTTAAATATCATAACATTAAAATAGATAAATAATTATATTAAAAATATTTAATATTACGTGATAATTTTAAAATAAATAAAATTGAAATAATGAAAATTTTAAATATTTTACATATTATTTAAATATTTAAATTATGAAATATTTAACATGACTAAAATTAAATAGTTAAAATAATGAAATCGTGTAATAAATTTAAAAAATTCTTAATGTATAAAAATAATTATAGTAGATTTCATAGTATTAATATTAATGATAATTTAATATTTTACAAAATTAATAACAAATTATGTACTAATATACTAATTATAGTTTTAGATATTATTAAATTCAATAAATAATTAAGATTGTAACAATTTAAATAATTAAATAATTTTGTAAGTAACTAATTTCACTTATATAAATTAATAATTATAGAAAATGGCTTTCAAATAATTTAATATTTATTAGTAATAATTTTACGATAATAATGTATATTCGTTAAATATTTATATGTACTAAAATTAATATTTATTTTATTTTCAGTAATTATTTATTGTATTTTTTTATAAATATGTTTTCAATAATTACTTATAAATCTATTTTTGTTTTGCTATTTAATAGAAAATTGTCAATAATTATTGGAGATTAAACAACTATTATTTAACTTTTGAAATTTAATTTATTGTATTTTTGTTAGAAATTTATTTTTAGTAATTATATATGTTTATAATTTATTGATTAATATTTATTATAAATTAAACTATTATTTGAGATTACACTATTTATTAACTAATTTAATATATCTTCAGTTTTTATCGTATTGTTCATGAATTGGTTCAGTTCGGTTGTAGGCTGTTTTGCCAACCAAGCTCGAGAGTTTGTCACCCAAAACTAACTAACCATTATTGAATTTAAATTTAATAAATTATAGTGACATTATTAAAAAATAAATTAAAAAGAATTAGATTTATTATATAAAATATTTTAGACTAAGAAATATGGGAATTCTTCCACTTTCCTGTATTAAAAAATCCATATTTAAAATAAAAAATATTAATATATATCTATGGTTGAGCCAATTCAATTTTGGTCAGTTTACAAGGCCAAACCGAAACCTAACTTGGTCAGGTTGGAAAGTTGTTGAACCAAAGTCGAACGGAAAATACTAGTAAATTAATCAACTTGGGTCAAGTTCTATCAAATTGGTTATTAAACAGTTGAAATATAAAACAATTATATACTCTTATGTACTTCTATTGTTTGGCTTTCACTTAATCCCCACTAGTATATATATAGGAAGACCCTTACTCCATTACCCCCACCCTGCATTCTCTTTGACTCTATCTCCTCTCCCCTTTTCACTACTCCCATTAAGCCATGCCACCATTCCTAACCCAACTACTTAAAAATCTTGCTAGAATCTCTCTCCTAAGGCATCTCCTCTAAGCCATTAGGAATGTATCATGTTACCCCACTCCCCAATCAATTCCTAAAACCTCTCCCCCAAATCTATATCCACTCTCTCTCACTTAGAATATTTATATTAATTAATAAATAGATAAATACAATTAATATTTAATCCAACTCATATTCAATGAGTATTAAATAGTGTTATTACCATCAACAATCGGCGGCAGCTGATCATGTAATGTTTCCTTTGAGCAAAGATTAGCGGCAGTTGTAGCGAGCAGAGATCAGTGGCCACTCATCCAAGCTAAGTGAACCCGTAGGTATAAGGGATAAAAAGGTAACTTTGTTAATCAATCAAATATTTGAGTTAAAGGGTAAATTGGACATTTTAGACTTTCCATCCATCTTTAAAGGCACTGATAAGACTTAGACAATTGTCATAAACAATAAAAGCAGCATCACTCAATTTTCAAATAGTAAGGGTACATTTAGTCAATTAGCTAAACCATAAGGATAGTTTAAGAAATTTACCCTTTAATTTAATTGTTGATCTCCTTGAAAATGAGTCCGGATCTACTCTTCAAAGAGGGTGCCTCACACACACATCTTACCATGCATTGGGAACATTTCCCGTACTTTTAAGTTATTATTCACTAGAAATGTTCTCAATGCACGATGGATGTGCATGTGAGGCGCCCAAGTGTGAGGAACAAATGCCGCCTCCTCGTAATTGGATTTATTCTTCACAAAGCGTGAAATGGGATCTACTCCTCACAAATAGGCGCCACTGTGCATTAAGAATATCTCCCGTGAATAATAACTAATAAGTAAGGGAGATGTTCCCAATGCATGGTAGGACATAGGTGTGAGGAGCAGATCCAGCCTCCACGGACCGCACCTCATACTAATCTTACCGTAAATCACATCCGTGCATTGAAAACATCTTCCCACACTTGATGATGTTTAAGCTGTGAGGTTGTCTACAAAAGGGAAATAATCAATACCAAAAAAAGAAAAAAAAGAAAAAGACGTATAATGTAATAATGGGAAAACCTATGAACAAAAAATATGATATGAATTTTGACCAATCATCACTTATCCATGATTCCAGTTTTTTATTAGGGAGAAGTACCAATGAACCCACCTCAGAATTTACTAGGCCCAAAATAAAGGGGAATGCATCCTGACCGTGAATTATGGTTTATGGGGGGTGAGGGTAAGTTTAAGGGGGGCCTGGAATTCAGAATTGTGCATCGTGTGTCTCCCTACTTTTCCGTTTTTATAATGTAATAATGTGTGGCTGTAATGCTACTATGGGAGACATCCATCGTTGTTACAATGAGATGAGATCTCCTCCATTCAAATTCAATTGCCACGTGTCGCTCCAGAGACGAGATCTAGATCAATCATCAATTCCGCATCTAAAAATTTTCTATTCCAACAGTGGGTCTTGATCTTCTCCCGTATATAATAATATATAATAATACTTATGAATTATTATATACGGGAGATGGTCTCAATACACGGTGGGATGTGTATGTAAAGTCGTTGTGAGGCGCTGTGTGAGGAGCAGATTTCACCTCGGTTCGAACATGGTAGTACGCCTCTAATATACTATTTTATTGCCCAAGTCGTAGGCGTATATCCGACGATACGTGTTTGAATGCGTTTAAATATACGGTATCGATACTTTCGGTATCCTATAAGGGCCTTCCTCTTCTCCTTAGGCCAAGCAAAAAACAGAAAGCGGGAGAGCGACTGAGCGTCTGAGCGCGAGAGAGAACGAGCGGAGAGGAACGAGAGGAAGGAATTCGAGTTGAGTCATCACGGCTATACTTGGAGTCGTCGGGTGGAATCTCCACCACGAGGAGAATTCATCTCAAGTGGACCAATTTCAGAACTTTCTTGTAGAGGAGAGAATTCCTTCCCCTCACGGTGGTAGGGGTGCTCTACCCTCCGAAGGCGGAAGCCCCTCCGATCTCCTCTTCCTCGCCGGCGGTGGTGGTCTCTTCCCCTCCTTCCCCCCAACCCATCTCCCCTTTTCCACCTTTTCCGTTCGGGTCGAATAGGGGGCTAATAACAGCCACTGACCTACCTAACTTTTTTCCGATATTCACGTCGTCGTGACCTTGTTTGTCCGAGAAACCAACTGGTTTTTTGTCCACGATGTTGACCATTAAAAGGGTCCCCACCGTCGTCTCTAACTTCCAGGAAGAAAGCCCTGAAGCACTCGGTTGCGGCCGGAATTGCCTCGGCAAGTGTTGCGTACCCGGTAAGGCTAAGACCCTTCTCTGGTTCCATATTTGAGCTCTCAATTGCATAGAAATTTTAGAAATTTTGAATGGGTCTTCGTTAATTGTTCAGTGTCGAAACTTCCTCTCTACGCTTTGAAAAGAGATGGCAGCGATTCGATCAAAGGCGAGGGAGCAGTCCAATCCGAGGAGAGCAACCAGGTTTGTTTCCTCAACGATTTGCTGCTGGGGCAGTGGGAGAATCGGATGAGCCGAGGCCTCTTCCGCTACGACGTGACGACCTGTGAGACCAAGGTTATTCCTGGGGATTATGGTTTCATTGCGCAGCTCAATGAAGGTCGTCACCTGAAGAAACGGCCAACCGAGTTCCGTGTCGACCGGGTCCTCCAGCCCTTTGATGAGAAGAAGTTCAATTTCACTAAGGTGGGCCAAGAGGAGGTACTCTTCAGGTTCGAGGAGGGTGAAGACGATGAGACTAAGTATTTTCCCGATGCGCCTGTCGGCCAGAATTCCAAGTCTCCCAGCGTCATTGCCATTAATGTATGCCCAATTCGATTTCAGATTATTTCATCTCTGATGGTGGTAGAATATGTAAGACAATTAGTTGTGAAATCACTCTTTTTGATTTGATATTTGTTCCATCTGGTTTTCAGGTTAGCCCCATTGAGTATGGACATGTACTTCTGATTCCCCATGTCCTCGATTGCTTGCCTCAGAGGATTGACCATGAAAGCTTCTTGCTTGCTCTTCATATGGCAGATGAAGCAGCAAATCCATTCTTCCGGCTGGGCTACAACAGCTTGGGTGCCTTTGCCACCATCAATCACCTCCATTTCCAGGTAGATAACTACTACGGTTGATTGCATGATCTTGTTTCACAGAAATTTCTACCTGTTGCCTTTATTAGCAGTAGTTGTTCAGATTGGTTCAATTTATGTGTACAATCGACAATTTATTCCATTGCCACAGGCATATTACCTGTCGGTTCCCTTCCCGGTCGAGAAGGCCCCAACTCAGAAAATTATCACGGTGAAGAATGTACCAGATAATGGGGTGATAGTGTCCAAACTGTTGAATTATCCAGTTAGGGGACTGGTTTTTGAGGGTGGAAAAACAATGAAAGATCTGTCTGATGCTGTCGCTAGTTCTTGCATCTGCCTCCAAGATAACAACATTCCATACAATATTCTCATCTCTGATTGTGGCAAGCGGGTCTTCCTTTTCCCTCAGGTAATTTGTTGCTACCCAAACTCTGCTTCAGATGCAATCTTAAATTGGCGGCTCATTTTGCAATTGCTTTACTTGAGGCTGCAGATATCTTTGTTGTATCTAACTAATTAGCACAGATTATGAAGCTATGTTGGGTTATATCTACATATTCTGAATGATTCATTAATATGACTACCCCCTGGAAAATTTGGAATGTTTACATGCACTGAAGACTTCTTTACAAAATCATTAGATCAGTGTAATAATCCTTTTGCATAATGTCATAGTTTTATAATCATTTAAGACAGAACAAGAAAGTCTACTGATCAAAAAAAAAAAAATAACATAGAAAAAGAATGTTTATAGTTAATATTACGGTATTACCTAAGAGGTTCAGTGTAAGTTGCTTCTTGTGTTCATGGAGCTAGATCATCCGGTTGTAGTCTATCTCTTAAATGGATTGCAGTCCAGTAACTGCACCTGTAAAACAATTTGATCACTGAACCCTGGTCAAAGACCAAAGTTTCGGTTGATTTTTAGGTTAACAAATAGTGAAAAGCTTGCATCAGCCAACACTCTTTAAGGCTATGTTTGGTTTGAAGGAAAAGGCAGGGAAAGGAAGGGAAAGACAGGGAAACCAATACAAGGTTTGTAAAGGTTTCCCTACCTTTCCCTTCCTTTCCCTATATTTTTCTTCAAACCGAACATAGCCTAAGGGTTTCAAGTTTATCCTTTTCTCTAGCCATTGGAGTAGTATTTTGTCGATAATGACTTTGCATTGTAAGGCTTTTCCTTCTGAAAGTACTATTACTGCTTTATTATAATCGGCTGTTTTGGAAGCCTCTCCCTCAGCAGCCTTTATCCTTTTCTTCTACTGATAGAAAGCCCACTATTTCTGAAAAAAAAAATGTTAGGGTGTGGCTAGAAAGTAGAAACATATGACCCACATAAATGAGGTTAGCATCACCTTACAGCTTGCCTCAAAAAAGTTAGGCCACATTGTGGGAAATCATCTGTTCTACTTGTTCTTTTTTAATCATATAAAACATGGTAATATTGTTACATCTTACCTAATTATCCTGAAAGAGACTATAATTGACCAAATGGTCCATGATTTGAATAATGTCAAATATATAATGTATTTTTAATCTAATTGCTCTCTATACATTAGATCTGATCGGTGTTTATGTGAAAAATAAAACAAAATAAGATTACAACATGTGATTTTCATCGAGTATTATATTAGTGTTTCGTCTTAATTCTTATCTTCATTGAAGAATAAGACAACTTGTAACCAAAGAAAAAGGAGTAAGACAACACTTAAAATATATAGGCAGGTAGGTTTCACTGTTTCTAGTCAGAATTCTTCAAACTCTTCCTAACCAGCTGCTGTGGTCACTCCGTCAAGTCACAGGAATTTAGTTAAACTGTGATTACAATCTAGATGCTTGCATTAACAAATGAAAAAACTAATCGACTGCTGCCAATGTTTGAATAGTGTTATGCAGAGAAGCAGGCACTTGGAGAAGTGAACCAGGAGCTTCTAGACACCCAAGTAAACCCTGCAGTGTGGGAGATAAGCGGGCACATGGTGTTGAAGAGGAGGAAAGATTATGAAGATGCATCAGAGGACTATGCTTGGAGGCTCCTGGCTGAGGTCTCTCTCTCAAAGGAGAGGTTTGAAGAGGTGAAGGCTTACATATTGGAAGCTGCAGGGTTGCAAGAGGCTTGTGTGGAGGTGGCCAATGTTGGAAACGAGGAGCAGGAAGAAGCTCCATTTGAGGCTCCAGGGCCAACCCCCACTCCACATTTTCCCCAGGATTGTCTGGTTCTGCAGTGATGCTTTATGCTTGGTCTATTTTAATGGTTTTTGTATATATTTGAGGCTCTAGGGCCAACCCCCAACCCACTTTACCCCAATACTTGTTTGGAGCTGCAGTGAGCTTTTAGTATATTTTAAAGGTTTGTGTAGTCAAAGGCATCTTTTGCTTGGTCTCCATTAAATAAAACAAGCAGTTGATGATCCATGCAGTGGTAGTATGGGTCTGCAACTGCAACTGCAACTGCAAGAGGGCACTCTTGATTAATAGTTGTGTTTGTATTTGCAGTAATCCTTGTACATGCACCAGTTTGTAACCAGTTATCCGGTTGCAAATAATTGGCAGTTTGTTCCAATTGTTTAGAGTTTTGATATTTTCTCTTAAAAAATATCGAAAGTGTAGATTTGTGAAGGAGAGAGAGAAAAAACAAAAAAAAGAGCGATTAAAAGCCAGAAAGATATCTCCGTGATTATCGCAGTTATTAGTCACTATATAACGTTTTTGTTGGCAGTTCTAAACAAATAGACGTTTCTTGAGTACTGTTTCTTCTAACGTGGTGTTGATATATCACCATTTTCTGGAATAATGACATCAATGCCAAACAGATGCTTGATCTCATATTCAGGTGGTATTTGGTATAATTTCTGTTTATTTAATAAATCGTGTCATATTACATCAATCATTGGAAAAAGTTTCATTTTAACGCTTCTCCCAATGTTAAATTTACTAAAATGATATTTAATGGTTTTTAGTTGTTAATAAACAATTTATCCAAAAATATTCTTGATTTTGAAAATAAATTAAATACAAAAATTTATTATTATTTTATTATTTTTTTTTAAGCCCATGGGCTTAGCATTAATCCACACTCCCCAATAGATGGAGGAAAGACCAAGAAATTCTTATTTAATACAAAAATTTACTTAATAAGCGAAAGCTGTACTGAAAACATAATTTTTGATAGATGAATTCTTATTTAATCCGGAGGAACGAGACGCACATCAAATAACCAACTGAAATATTAGAAAGATTGGTCTATAGTCCCATTATTGTATCATTCCCAATACATAATATATATATATATATTAGATTTTATATGTATTTTTCTTTTTTACCGCTCTTATCTATTTGAGTCTTTAAATGTAACAACATGGTGTATGTTTGAAATTTACCCAAAGTTTCCTTATTGAAGTTTTTCTCAAACTTTCCACTTGTTATTGGTTTTTTTCAAATGTGTTTTGACACGTATCTTAAAGCCGATTTTTTTTTTTTTAATATTTACTATACCACCTTAAATTGAAATAGGATTATTGAACACAATAATTGTTTGGCAGGCTCTTGAAAGGACATCACTCATAAAATACATAATTTATATTGTGGGTCCTAAGCATTTTATGACTAACGTGGGACTTTGTGATTGGTTCAACAGCCTGAACTAGGAGTGGAAAAATCATACTATTTTTCCCTGTTGGTTTTTCTATCTTTCTTTCCCTTTTCCTACCATTTTCTTCAAACCATACATAACCTTAAAGTTTAAACCTTAATATTTCTCAAGATAAGAGGAGTCAATTTGAAAGAAGCATAAAACCTTATAAGTGAAAAAGGAAAAGGAGTGAAAGCAAATTGACTACGGATGGAACATTCATTTTACGGTAAATGGAATTTCAACATGTCCTAGTGTTGTTTGTGCATTTTCTGTAGAGTTCCGCACTTTTTCTTTGTTCTATTTTTCTTCTTCACCATCCCGACCTGTTGATCGTTGTTTGGGATTAGGGTTTTTTTTTTCTTTTTTTGCATTGGCAAGTCATCCAATTGTTATTTTTTTTTGGAATTATTTGTCTTCGCGTGTGTGTTTGGAGTTTTGATGTGTGAGGGTTTTGGTCTTGGTTCTTTGATTTCAGTTGGGGTTTTAGGTTTTTGAGTGTTAGGGATTTTGGTTTCTCTTGTGAATGATGTTTCATCTTAAGCTTCCATTTTGGTTGGTGTTTTGGGTTTTCAAGTGTTTGGGGATTTTGGGATATTTATTTATTTATTTATTGTTTTTATATTTTAACATAAATTGTAATTAATTTATAATATTTTGGTTGATGTTGTGACTAAGGATAACTAAGCAGGTAAGGGTAAACAGATTGAATTCAAATTGAATCAAGCAATATCCGAATTCAAATTCGATTAGAAAATTTGATATCTGAACTCGATTCAATATCTAACGGATATTGAAAATTAATATTCGAATTCGATTAAATATTTGAATATTCGATTCATTTTGAATTCGACCAATTAATTATTTTATATAATTAATAAATATTTTATTTATATAAAGTATATAAATATATAAATTAGTTATATAATTTAGTTATTATATATATAAATATATTATATATAAAAATTAATAATCAACTGAATTCAGATATATATCGAATCGAATCAAGTCATATCCGAATTTGACCGATTAAATATTTCAATTATTCAAATTTGACTCAATTATATCGAATCTTGAATTCAAAATTGGATTTTTGAATACCATTGACACCCCTATAAACATGTAGTCACATGCAGTACCAATGTTGGGTCTGGTAAGGGTGCCATTAAGCTAGTGTTGCTCCTTCAACTAAGGAATGTTTAGTGTAGCCAAATCAACACTCCTTATCCTGTTTGGACCGTTATCAATGATTCTGTTTGTTTTGGATTAATTCGTCTGATTCAATTGACTATCTACAATGAATTGTATGCAATGATGATTATTTGATTAATGCCTAATTCAACTCATATTGACATTTTTTTTATGATTTTTTTGCTTGCATGTCTAATTTTCTCACTTGCTTGATGATCAAGCACAGCCCATATATCAAGGTTCAAAAAATTGACACGTATCGACCCATCGACTGATACATATCATATCGGGAGCACCCCGATATGCCCCTACAGAGGGTGTTTCAAGGTTCTGACTGGTTCAGGGGTAAAGGAACCTTAAACCACCCCCTGAACCGATTTTGAAAAAAAAAATAAAAAAAGTACTGATATTGCCTGATATGCCCCTACCGGCGTATTGAGCATATCGATATTTAGAACCTTACCATATATTGCACCCAATCCCAAATATACACCTTGAATTCCCATACCAGCCCAATCTAGTTTGTATGATTGGGTTCAACTACTATAGTGTAGTCCAGTTTGGCTCGTCCAATTTTATTTCATGTACATGTAGGAGCACAAGTCAAGTGGGCTTGGTAGGGTTTTAGCTCAACTTAGGCCCAACCCAAAGAATTGGACCTGTAGGTATAAAAATGCGAAAATGATCCAAATTCTAGAGGTAGAGTGTAGGATGCTGGGAAAAACAAAGCATCAAAGATAAGAATTGATTGGGAAGATGAGAATAAAACTATCAAGGAATAAAGGTCAAAATGATGCTAGGGCTAGAATGCTCAACTGTTACCTAGATTAGGTCATTGGAGATAAAACAAAATGACTCCGGAAATATCATTGACTTGACAAATAACCCCCTTTCACATCATGAACCCAACTATTTGTAGATGGAGACTCACTTCGTGCATGGGCAATGATCAAGAATTGAAGAACATTCCTTGGGTGGTTAAGGGCTCTGGTCCCTAGGTATGTTCCAATAAGGACACACATAGGCTACGATGCAAGAGCATGTTCATCCTGATTCCCACACCCGTAGACTCCTACCACGTGTCATCTCAAGGGAGACAAGATTTGCCATACAAACAACCTTTTTAGTTATTTGCTCCCTCGACCACGGCTTGCTTTATTTACTTTGTCTTGCATCCCAAGAAGAGTATCTGCAATTGAGGTCTAAGTGTGAAGAGTGTCCACAACTGGCTTATGCAGAAATAGTTCATGGTCCTCCTTGAACAAACACTACTAACAACCGTGGAGCCTGTAGTCCTACTGCGGCTAGTCCACGGCAATACTTTAGTATTATATAAATCTATCCCCTTACAGGGCCTAAAGCTTGAGCTTGAGGTCAAACCCAAGCTATTCAACTGGAGCCCAACCCGCAATAAAATTTGATGCACTTTGGATTTGGTTCAGACTTAGACTGGGCTCAAATTGGTCAATTAGCACACATTAAAAATTGATATATACATGCATGCAAATATGTGTCTATATATACACATATACATGTATATAGGCCGGTGTTCGGCACCGCGTATATCTTATGGATGGGACCGAAACCATGGGATTTGGTCCCATTTTACTAGGTGTGGGTGGGACCGATCCACGCCAAACCCCAATATCTTGTGGACAAGTCCCTTCTACACCCCAATATATCGTCAATAGGAAAAACTCGTGAATATGTCCCGTCCACAGTTTATTTTTTATCACATGCTTCAAATAGGGGTTAGAGGCTGTGTAATCTAAGACAGACTGCAGATACACAAAGATATACCTTCAATTTTATCTTTGAAATTCCTGCAGTTGCATTTCGACTGTATGATCTAAAATATTAATTATTTTACTTAATTTTTTATTTTTATAAGTTTTTAATGTTTTTATCAATAAAATAATATTTTTAAATATTTAAAATATATTTTTTAATTTTTTACTATTTTACTATTGTTTTATAAAAAATTTAATTTTTATTGCAAGGTTTTTAAAACAGACCCAGAGAACGAACCAGTTAGGGGTCCGGTTCCTGGGTCGAACAGTTCAACCACCCGGGTCAACGGTTTGTTGACCAAATCAACATTTTTTTTTTTGCAAATTTCTGATTTTAGAGAAAAGCAAAACCGGCCACCTAACAGGTTCCCAATTTTTTCGATCCGACCATCTGGTCCGATCCAGTTTTGAAAACCATGATTTATTGGTTAATATTAATTCATTGATGCATTTTTTTTTTAATATTTATCATATAAATTGCAAAAATTAGATATTCATAATTAACTATGTATATCATTCATAAAATGTATATGAGATACATGGAATCAAAAAGTATGATGTGGACTAATCCACACCATGCTACAAAACGCCACTGTGGATGTGGACTGATCTAGTTCATATGGTTTGTTCACAGTTCAAACAGCTGTGGACTGTGGTGTGGTGTGGATTCGTCCCTGCCACAGGGTGTGGTGTGGACCAGTTCACACTCACCAATTTCTCATTTACACCACAGAACACCCCCATAATTAAGCCAGGCTTTGGTTGGGATACGATCGGATTATGCTCAGGCTGGGTTCAGAATTCCCAAGGGCTAGATCCAAGCCAACCCAAAAAAATAAAAAACCTGAACTTTTGGGCCCAAACCCAGCTCAAGTATAAAAATTTGAAGCCCAGCCCTTACAAATTGAGGGTTGAATTAGTCCAGGCTCGGGTTTGGGAACCTATGATGCCGGAAAGGTATGATATCAGAAGGGCAGAAGAGCATTGACAAATCACCCTGATGTTACTACTTTCATGACACCGGTTAATTGGTTGTAAGTTTTTCCAGTATCATAGTCAAACCGTTTTTTGTTTGTGGTTCAAAATGGATCCATTGTTTACTTGATGAAAGGGGCATATCCCCTTCATTCAAATACATCTGATAAAATTGGAGCAGAGAGAAGTTAACATGGCACTTGCACAAGGATGACTCACAAATTGACAAATATTGAATGGATTTTAATATAAAATTTTAATGGTACATTTCTCATATGTTGAAGCATATATTAATGTGGGATTAAAATATATATATATATATATATATACATGTATGAGAAGGGCAAAAAACCTTCAGAATCCCCTAATAATATACATTTTGTATTACAAAAGAACTACGTTATAATATATGAAATGACAGGAAGGATAATACATAGATTACAGACACAGAGAAACGGCTTACTTCTTCAATATATCTGAAACATTCTTTCGGGTGCTAACAACAACTGGTGACGTCGAAAACCCATTTCTTTTATCTGAAACCAATAGGTGATCACTTCGCCTGATATTCTCTTGGTCTTCACTAGATTCACTGGGAGATGACCCCATGATCTGAACTGTTAAGCTTCCAACTACAATGAACCAAGGCCGAAAATATAGTTAAAACATTTTCAGTTTACAGACACAAAATTGTCAGTTTTAGATAGAGAAAAAACAAGTGACCATATAAGTGGAAAGAGTGAGATAACTGAACACCTGTGGTGCTGCCAGGATGCAGATTGCAATATAAACCCTAGAAAACAGGTTAATAATGACAATGCTCTGGGAATGAGATAGTTTTCACTTATCACATGTAAGGGATATATGTTAATCTATCTATTCATCTGGGCTATCTGTTAATCCATCTATTCATCTACATGAAGACAAGACCCCAACATCCCTCAAAAAATCAAAACAATCAGGTAGCCCCCAGCTCTTGCTGGAAACCAGAAGATTATAGGAAAACTCATGTTCAGTTATCTTATAGTTGCTGATATTAATCAGTTTAACAGTAACCTGCACGTATTGGCTTGGCTAATGTATTGAAATTATGCCTTTATTTCACTCTCAAGTCTTTAGGATCATTGTAAGGTAACCTATCCAAGTAGAAAAATAAGAGTCATTTCAAGACAATAGATTCATTACTTTATTGCAATGTTTATTTGTTTAATCATTAAATGGTCCTCCTCAAAGCTTAGTACTTTGAAATTTTGAACTACCATTTCTTGATTTCATCCAATAGGTTAATGAAATAGTTCATGAATTATTGAGGGGTTTTTTCTTTTCTTTCAAAGTCCGCATAAATGATTAGTCTTTCTGGATGTTCAAGAGAAGATTTGGTGGCATCAACAAATTATTTGTCATTTACATTGTTTTAAAAGCGCAAGGCGTAAGGCGAGGCACACACCTTTTTGAAGCAAGGTGTAAAATTACCAAAAAAAAAAGGTAAAAGTTAAAAAAAAAAGTCAGAAAATTCAAAAAAATAATGCCAAAACATTTAAAAAAATGCAAAAAAATAAAAAATATTAAACATAACATTAATAAAAAATATAAACTTAAATTTTAAAATAAATAATTTAAAAAACCTATTATCTAAAATTAAAATACATAAGCACAACGTGTGAAGCATATTCAAATGAAAATTTAAAAATAAAAGCAAACATATAAAGCATTTTCAAGCATATAAAACCCACAATCTCTTTTTCTTCCTTAGTTGCATTACTTCAAGTAGCTAATGTGATGTAAAACATATTGCATTCTTGATTCTACGAGTTGCCTTTGTACCATGCCCCTCGAGGCAAGCCCGAACAAGTCCATGTTAGGGTCTTAAATTCTTATTTTCTCACATAAAAAATAATGATTTTATAACTTTAATTGTCTTTTAAGAAGATATTTTATTAGAAGGAATGAATGAACAACATTAGCAAATAGGGGGTTCACCAAGCGCGCACACCTGGGATGAGGTGCAAGGCACACTAGGCGTGCACCTAGGAGTCTAGGACCTGGGCGAGGCACATACCCTAAAATGCACCTTGTCTCTATGCCTAGGCATGGCTGAGGCGTGCCTTTTAAATCATTGGTAATTTCAATGGTTAAGTTTCCTAAAAAAAAACTTAAGATTATACAACAAATAAAATCAGCAAGATAAGAGGTCATGTCATCTTACCAAGTATAAGGGCAGCACCAATCCATCCAACAACGCCCCACCTCTCACCAAGTAGAAACCAAGCAAAACCGGCACCCCATACTGGTTCCAAACCATAAACAATGGCAGTTTCTGTTGCTGATATGTCACGCATTGCAGCCATCTATACAACCAAATTTTAAGTCCCATTAAAAATAATAGAAAAAGATACTAGTTGTTGTACAAAGTTCTGTTAATTTTAAAAGAGGGGAGACATGAATTTTTAAATCAAACAGCTCTGTTCTACAATCTATAGTTGAACTGAAAAAGTTATACCTCTATCCATAAGCATACCCCAGTTGAAAATACTCCTGTATAGAGTGCAGGTATCCATGGAAAAGTAACCATCGAATCCCACACCATTGTCCACGTCCAGGATGCTGGGTCCCATTCTTGCATGCCACTAAACCAGCCTCCTATAAAATACCACATTGTTGACAGTAAAGCAACGACACATACCTGAATTAAAACACAGAGATGTCAAACCATGCATGAAAAAAATGCCTGATAAACTATAGAATCCAAAATTTATACATGGAAATTTGTAAAGGAACCTTATGGGAATAATTCACCATTCTGAGGAAACTAACCTCATATCCAAGGAGTGGCAAAAAATTTTCCTTCTTTGTACTTCGTGAGATATGCTCTGTTCTCAGCATGTGGATCCCAAAAAATACTGCACTCAAAAAGTTCAAAAGATCCCCAACCTGAAATGGATTAACATAAACTGGTAAGCTTTTGAACTGCCACCAACATTAAAGAATTGGCAATAGGTCATGCAATGCATACACAGGGAGGAGATCCACTTGATTCCAGCATTGTCAACCCCAAGACGGACATTAGAGCTCCAAACCAGGTTCGGGCTGGCACTGTTGCTCCTAGCATGCCATCTAGCAGTGGTACAACAATTACCTGCTCAAATCACCCAGAATAGTTTTAAAACATGCTCTTTCTTTCCCTAGAGAGCAATAAATTACTTAATGATACATCAAAAGTGCATGACATTCAGATAATCTGAACTAAGTAACTCACTGTGAACAAAGAAAGAAATGATGCACGCCCAACATCAGATGTAAGTAGCCCAAGGGCTTGCATAAAGTAGCCCAAACTGACCCAGAATCCCAACTCCATCCCTGCAGTCCGGGTCTGAACATCATCTCGTGACCGTAAAACAAATGGTAAAAATGGGATTGCTGAAACAGCAAATCGCACAACTGTAAAGGCTGCTGGATCCATGATCGCTTCAGCATCTTTCAACACTAGAACTTCACTCGCTGAAACATGAGATCAATACGAATCAAAGAAAAATTGTAAGATGGATTATACAAAAACTTAATTACAAATGTATTATGATAATGAAACTTTGCTAGTTGTAATAAAGACACAGATCAGTGGGATTGAAATACAAGTTCCAGCAATGGCAAAAAAGACACGGATCATGTTAATAGTTAATAACTCCACTACTATTTACATGGGTTTTGCTAATAAAAAATAACATGAATATAGCAGCTGCGGCTGCAATAAAGCAGCTTTTCTCTTGGAAATTGGCACATTGGTCATCAGTTTGGATCTAGGAAGCTAAATGATTTCCAAACAAATGGATAAAAGCACAATGAGAAAAGAAGGAATCACCCAAGCAAAACTTCCGGGTAACTAATTACAGTTTCAGGAATCTATTAAGTATCATTATTAGCAATAATTCCACCAGTATGAAGCCATTTTGTGCCAAGTTGGAAATACTAAAATAGTCAAGCTTCCTTTACCATTTAAGAGTAGTAATGTCAGAATTTTTTTATATTGTTTTTTACTTCTGTTTTCTTGTATGTGATTGAAACCATGAGAACTTACATTTTAGAAAGCAACTGAGGTCATGAAGTTTCCATATGAGTACTAGTGGACGTCTGGATGGATTGAAATAATAAAATCCTCATTGCCCCTGATCTTCAGTGCATATCTTCCATTTTTACCTCTAGCACAAAGTATAAAACAAATGCTCTCTACTACCCATTCTTCGCAGTTTGGCGGAAATCTAGCCTTGTGAATATCAAATTTTATCTAGACAAGTCCTACTTTCATAGAATGTTCCTTGATCCAAAACCAATTGATCTTAAATTGCTCCATTCACCACTCTCAAGTATTCTCAAGACTCATATTTCCATACTGCATTGCCCTTCTGTGTTGTTTGATGATGATCATGTTTTCTAACCACTCATCAGAGTTTGTAATAATATATGACCACTTCAGAATTTTAAGCTAACCATTAATATCCAACCATGTCTTTGTCATATATGGTGTCACACCTTTGTTGTCTTAACCAAATGCAAAATTAAGTGTCTTTGCATTTCTGTATTTTTCAAGCATCCCCTGCTTAACATATAAGACAGAATCCCTACTTGAACTCTCAGCTCAATTCAACCTGACTCAACAAAGCCTTTCCCATGACTATATGGGGTTGGCAACAGGAATCCTGTTTCACAAATTACTCTATCAAGGGCCATGCCTATTGCTAAATTGTTATCTTTGAGTGATTTCTCACTACCATCCTAGTCTAAGTGCATTGTGCTCATAAAATTGAACAACTCTCCATTTTGACCCTAATATATTATATTTTCTTTTTTCCACCAGTGCCAATGCATGTCATTTCAATTGCAACAAGATTCTGTTTGGGAATCCAGATATTTAAGGAAAAGATTTCATAGGGCATATGCTATACTTTAGAAACAATGGTACTGGTATGATTGATGCCACTATCTACAACCTTGCTACCATGGAAAAATTAGAATGGCATGCTCATGTAAACCCTGAACCTGTATGTTTCATCATCCTGAGCAACAATGATACCACTTTCAACCTTCCCTAACATACACAAGACAGCTTAAACATTGTCCTATTGTTCTTGGAGAACCAATTGGAAGCTCAATCGCATTTGTAAAACATACACGTTTGTATGATTTCATATACCATTAAGAAATTCTTAGGTGGACAGCTCTGAATAAGCTAGGAGCCCGTGAAAGCAAAACTTAGAAACCTAGAAGTATCATTTCTCCATTGTTAGTGCACCTTGGAAGGCTAGAATAAATTAGTCATAACTCTCCTTAGAAACAAAAAAAAAAAAAAAAAGGTATTCCCAAATGAACTTTTTTATCTCTTGGAAAGTAATAATAATGATGATTGGCAGCATTTCTGAGATGGGTTCACATCTTCAAATTGTCTAATACATTTCTAATAGTACAGATTCCTCTATACTTTAGCTTCTGTACTATGTCATGTCAGTGTCAGTAACCATCTAAGTTTACAAGTACAACACAAAGTCCCAGCCTACATGTACTTAAAAGGTTCATATACTCTAGTACTACCCTTATATCTATGATTTTCCAACTCCCCAGGGTTACCTTTAAAATTTAAAGTGCAAAAGTACAATTCTTGGCACCAATCAGAGCATTTGGCTAAATGAAACTTCACCGGTTCAAACATGTATAGGAAGAAGCAACTCTTGGTACTTGAATACATTTGATGTCAATGATTTTTGAATGTGGCAAAGCACATAATTACCAGGATGCAGGACACAAAACAGCTCATACAACCCAAGGGCCAATTTACTTGACTCGTACCAGTAATATAACCTTAAGTCCCACAAGCTACTTAGACCTAAACTTTGCAAGAAAATCATGTCAAATGCAATAATTTATTACTTACCTGCTTAAATTATTTGAGTTGCAAAACTGAAAACTTCAAGAGCAACCCAATTACTCTAGAATCTTTTTGAAAAGTTCCATATCTACTAGATATGCCATGTATGCAGGTAAGAGAACTTGTAGTTGACTACTTTGCCACCCACGGCAACACAGCACGTACTAGATACCTCAAATCTAACCTTGTCACCTGATAACTCGCAAAGGTACAAATCCTAATCATCCCCATTCAGTTCATATTATTAAGACCATTTTTTCATTACCAGGAGATAATAAAGAAAACAACCAACAAAACAAATTCTAAAAACGCAGCAAATTAACATTAAATTAAGCAATTCAAGGCAAAATTAGGCAATTTGTCCTCAGTAGGCCAACATTGAACCTTGAAGTGAACTAAATCCAGATATGGAGACCGGGTAACTACGACCCTTACAGAATGAAATAAGCAGCCAAGTTGGGTGGTTTTTTCCACCAAATTCCACCAAAAATACTACTGATTACGATGACCCATATTGAACCAACTACAACAGAGACGATTACCATCCAAATTCTAAACATAATAGCACTATCAAAGGATAAATAAGATAGAGATAAGGGAAGAGGAGAAACATACCATATACAATGGTGATAATATTAAGTAAAACGATGCTCCTGACCTTCCTGGGTGCAAATAAGATCCTCCGCCAAAAGGGTCTTTTTCCGACCAACAATTTTAAACCTTTATGGATTAGTTTCCTACCCAAACTACTCACAATCTTAACCTTCGGCTCAACTCTAACTGGTTTTTTGAATTTCGAGGGCAATTCTTCATCCACGGGCAATAAAATGGTTCCTTCAGCCAGTCCGCCCAACTGGGAAGCTTTTCTCTTGACTTCCTTTGCAACAGTAGTGGCAGGAATTTCAAGATTCGACTCTTTTAAAGAAGAAGAAGAAGAAGAAGAAGAAGAAGAAGAAGAAGAAGAAGAAGAGTGGTCTAGAGAGAATTTGGCGTGATGGATTCTTCCTCTCTTTCTTCTGCGAATAGAGAATGAGAAGATGGAAGAGGTGCGAGAAGACGAGACCGTGAAAGAAGAATCGCTCGTTGTCTTCCATGACCATCTCCATGTTGACGTTGATGCCATGAACGAGCAGAACCTTCAGGAGAGATCAGAACAGCAGAAAATTCTGAAAATTCGGAGGGAGTAATAAATGGCACAATCGTCTCTCTGTTTTTAAGCCAGCACCAGAGTTCCAGGTGCCAACCAGTGTAAGGGTAAAATGGTAAACTAAAAAAATCGAGAGGACAAAAAAAATATCGCGATTCAACATATTTAATATTTTATTTATATGATCAGCAGGCAGAGCAAGGAGTGGGTGGTGAAAGACGAGACAAAAGGCTGATATTTGTCATTCACACAGATAACAACGATAGTGAGGAATGGGGGTGGATACGAATCAAGTTATTCACGAGTTATTTGGCTTTGTGAAAAGTTTCAATTCGATTTGGTCTAAATGCAACTTTGAGCCAAATTTAAATCCAATTATGCTTCGTTTGATTTGTGGACAAAGTAGGATGGGATGGGATGAGAAAGTGTGTAAATTTTATTTTCATCATTTGGTTATACAAGGAAAAATAATGAGAAAATTCATTTTCCTATAATTGTTTTGTGAGAAAATAATTAAAGGTGGACATGATTTTTTCGCAATCTTTTGTGTTTTTTTCCCTAGTTTGCCTTATTGTTTTAACATTTCCATCATTCCATGCTTGTAGAAGTAGAATTCTCTCTCTCTCTACATAATCATCTTTGTCATATGTCAAATTGATTATAAACAAGTCTCAAAATATTGATACGGTGGTAGAGGCATATTAGGCTGTATGATAGTTTTTTTTAGGTTTTACTTTTTTGTTTTTTTTTTGGAACCGGTTCAGAGGAATTGGTTTAAGACCCAACTACCCTCTGAACCAGTGGTTAACCCAATACAACCCTTGGAGGGGTGTATGAAGAAGCCATCGGCACGATATGTATCAATCAATCGATACTTTTAACCTTGACTATAAATAATTAACATAGACTGACTTATCCTTATTAAGCTTTTTTAGAAGTTGGGTCTGGCATGTTAGGCTTCACGCTAATAAGCCAACAAACTCTTGTTGCTTTGGTTCTCTCTCTCTTTTATTAGTGTTTTTAGTTCAAGGTTAAGGTTTCACTTAGCATGAGCACATTGTCACATGGGCTGATGGGCATGTCGAACTTTATACGTAATTAAAAAAAAATAAATCTAACTATAAATAAAGCTCTTGGCATTACTTAACCAAAATGATAAAGGCTAAGTACAAGTGAAAAGAGTACAAAATCTTTTGTGAGAAAAAAAAAAGGATAAAGGCTAAGTACAAAGAAGTTTGTCTTCCAGTTGTAAATTTCTGATTAGCTTAATTAACTATTTTGCAAGCACATTTCACGATGCTACCAAGTAATTACATAGACCTGACCTTTCTATGCGCCAATTTTATGGCATATAAATTTGCAGATGTAATTTCAATTTCTTGCATAAAAGATATGCATCCATGTCCATACTATTCACATGATATTTAGCTTCCTAGATTGTTGGATGACTGTAGGGTGGTTTCATCATTTTAGAAGTCTGAAAACATCCAACAAATGCAGGGTGTGGTCCATACAATTCACATGATATTTAACTTATCGAAATTCTGGAATGTAATTACAGACAATTTATCAACCTTAATCTTCATACATTCACCATAAACTATATATTAATACTTATGCCAAACTAAACTTGCCTACATAAGGCAGCATATGTAAACACAGAATAATTGAAATAACACCTAAGCCCAAATGAGAAAATTTGAATTCAAGAAGTCAACACATAGTGCATGACTTTGTTGCAGTTTGCAGGTTTATCATAGATTTCTACTACAAGTTTGCAACCTCCATTGCTCTATAATGCCAAGTCTTCCACTAACACAAAAAACATAACAAAAAGACCATATAATTATATAATATATTTATTTATTTATGCATTGACGTGGCACAATTTATACCGTTCAACCCGGTCGGACGAACCAGTGACCCACAATCTATAAACACTGAAGCAATTGTAAGCTCCTTAAGTGCTTAATGGTTTGATGGGTTAATTCTCAAACAGCTTAATGCTTATATATATATATATATATTTATTTATTTATTTATGCATTGACGTGGCACAATCTATACTGTTCAACCCGGTCGGACGAACCAGTGACCCACAGGAGGCAAAAATGGTTCGGCCTCTAAGTCAGCTTTTAAAACATTGACATATACATCTTTTCATTGAGAGTGTCACACAAAAAAGCATTATAAACATCCAATTTCCTAATAGACCAACTTAAGGAAATTGCAATGGGAAGAACCATGTGAATGTTGTTGGTTTGATAATAGGACTAAAACATATCTTTATAATCCACAATGGGGCGTTGATGAGAGCTTTTAGCTACAAGTCATGCTTTGTAACATTCATTTGACCCATCCACACACTAAGGTCCTGTTTGGTTTGTAGGAATTGGGGTCTAGAATTGGAATTGGAATGGGTCATTCTAAATCCAACTGTTTGATTGGACAGAATCGGAATCCCATTCCCATTCCTTGTGGAATGGCATTCCTCCATTTGAGGCAATGACCATTCCCTCCCCTTCCCTTGGGAATGAACTCCCCCATTCCAGCTGATTTCAATTCTCATTCCGATTTCCGTTTGAACCAAACAAACTATGGGAATAGACCATTCCGATTCCAATTCTGAAGGATTTCAATTCCGATTTTGACTATAAACAAAACAGACCCTAAATTTTGTGTTAAATCAAGTGAAACAAATTCTCAAGTTCCATTTATTGTGAAGAATTGCAAGGGTCTGTTTGGTTCGTAGTCAAAATCAGAATCTGAATCAAAATGGGAATTCCAATCAGCTGAAATGGGAATTCATTCTCAAGGAAGGGGGAAGGAATGACCACTCCCTCAAATGAGGAAATGTCATTCCAGTAGGGATGGGAATGGAATTCCAATTTCCCCCAACCAAAGTGCTTGTGGTTCGTGATGAAGACAAAGAAACACCTATTGTATTTATAGGCCCCCACTTGGGTCATGTCATGTAGTAGGTTAATAGTAAAAGCACCAGGCCCATTGACCATTGCAGGTACTTGAATATAAATAGACACAGGTGTAGTAGGAGATGAATTCACTAATGTGTACCTTTCAACTAGACTTGTTCATGGGCCAGGCCGGGCCGGGCTTGGGTTGGGCTTTTACTCTTCATAAACATGATTTTTTTAGGCCCGACCCAACAAACGAGCTTACAACTTGGACCCAAGCCCAGCCCTAATAAAAAGCCTGAAGACTGGGCCTGGGCCCGAAGCCCGACCTATTGTTGACCTAACGGAAAGATGGTTGTCGGTGCTGAGTTCGCATGATTGTGTTTGCCGGTGCTGAGTTTGTGTTGATAAAGCATAGGGAGGAAGAACCCCTGTTTTCTGAGAAACCTAAAGAAGAAAAAAAAATTGAACGAGCGACCATAGGGGAGAGAGAGAGAGAGAGAGAGAGAGAGAGAGAGAATTGTTTAACTGGAGTGGATAAAACTTGCTATCCCATTAGGGTTCTCCACCGACAACGATCTTGGTAGCAGCATCTTGTTTGACAGAGTGAGGGAAGAGCGGACGAACCTTGCTATGCATCACTATTTTCTACTGGCAGTGATCTTGCAACAATGATCTCGTTTGGCAGAATGAGGGAGGAGTAGATGAAGCTTGGTATTCCATCAGCCTTCTCTACCAATCATGATATCGTTCGGCTAAGGGAGAAAGAAAATTGAGAGGCCAACCCTAAGGTTGTGTTTGGTTTGAAAGAAAAAACAGGGAAATAAAGGGAAAGTTTGGGAAACCTTTACAAAACATAACCAAACCGCCAATCTGTCGGAGTTCACTGGTTGCATCGGTTCTATATGCGTGAGATTGTGAGGTTGTGACTGTGAAAACTGAGAAGAGAGAACTGCGATTCGGCTAAGACTAAGAGAAAGAGATGAGTGAGAAGAGAGGGGTTAGGATATTTAGGGTTAGGGTTTTTGGTACAACCTAAAGGTCAAGCCAAGTTGGGCTATTTTGACAAATCCCAAGTCTGGCCTGAAATAAATTCGAGCTGGGCTTTTAGGCCCGAGGTCAAGCCCACGGGCTCAAATCTGTGTTCAAGCCCGTCCGGGGGCTGGGTCGGGCCTTCAGGCTACCCGGCCCATGAACAGGTCTACTTTCAGCTAAGGGAGAGGGACAAGGATAGACTTTCAAAAAAAAATAAAAATAAAAACTAAGGATAGCATCAACAGTTGAACGAGAAAATCTATGTTACGAGAAAGACATGATACGAGAATAGTTTTGATCAATCAAAGCATCCTCATGATTTTTTATGAATACCATCTGACTGGTCACCTCTTTTATGATACTGGCTGATTGGTATCATAGTAGAACCTAGGTAATTCAATACTTTGAGGAATTTATAATTGGACGCTATACTGAAGGATTTTTGAGATGTTTCTATCAAATTTCTAAAACTCTAAAAATCTTATAATCTCATTTCTAAAATAACCCAAATTTTCATAACCCTATTTTAAAATATTCCTAAAATTTAATATATTTTTAATTGATTACTTGAGGGCGGAAAAAAATCAAGATGCCTCGCCCCGAACCCAGCCCAGTGCCACTCATAACCGGAAGCTTTTGCAAAGTCTGAAGTCTGAGCATAGCTAACAGTTGTTATAAGAGCTGAAGTTGAATACGCTGAGCTGGTTGACTGCCTTGATCATCAAGAACAGTGGCCAATTTCCATTGCCCTCTCCGCATCACTCCCTATCAGTTCTATATCCCACATATTTAATAATTCTTCTATTGAAGAAAACTACTGATAGTCTGATAGCCTATCCAACGCCACGTGAAATGAAAGGATTTAATGGTCCGAGTAATGTTGGAAGACTTTAGGTCGATTCCAACAACCGTTCCTTGTCCTTTGTCCTTCACAATTGTTGCATATGTTAAGGGCCCACCATTCACCGTTCAGTGGGTTCAACCCAAAGAAAATATCTAATGCCAAAACTGAACCTGATTGGTTCAGTGTGTGGTGTTCTCTAACATAAATTGTTTTCTTTGTTGTGATTTCAGTGTTTGATATTCTTTAATTTAGTTTCAAAAGCGCGATTTCTTTTCAGGGTTTGATATTCTGCTCAAATAGAGATCAGTTCACTTTTATATATATATATATATATATATATATATATATTTTTTTTTTTTTTCAACCTGAGTTCATTTGAGAGAATTATCGGAAAGAGAAAAGCAGCATGCACTTATGAGTTATGAGAGGGTCTATAGGAGATTACTTTTGAAAGCTTCTTTTTACTGGTTTAAGAAACAAGGATGCTTTTCTTGAAAACAACACACATCAGAGAACCTGAAAATAAAAACGTGTTTGGATTATTGAAAATAACATTTTATTGGTTTCAAAAATGGGTGTTGAACATGCTTATTCTGTTTTATTTTTTTTTAAGAATTAAAAATTTTATATTTGTATCTATATCTATTTATACTACCATTAAAAGTGTGAATGAGAATGTTTAACATTTGTTTAACTAAAATACCCAATTTATGAATTGGGAAATTGTCGAAAACTCACTATGAGTTTTCAGCATTTCTCTTAAACTCACCACAACTTTTCAAAATGTCTAAATCTCACCATGTCACTAACTTGATGATGTTAAAGAGACTAACGGCTGTTAATATATTACCATTTTAACTTTCATTGAAAAGTGTAAAATATCTAAATATATTTTAATATTTAGATATGAAGAAAGGAAAATATTCAAAAATTATTTTTAAATATAAAATACATAAAAACACAGAAATTGCAAAGAATATAAAAATTATAGAAATTGCACACAAAATAAAAAATTATTTTCAAATTATAGAAACTATAGAAATTGAAAAACAAAATCGGAAAATAAAAATTGTAGTAAAAACACCAAAAATTATAAAAAAAAAAAACATAGAAATTGCAAATAAAAAACAGAAATTGTAAAAAACATTAAAAATTATAGCAAAACACTAAAATGTAAAAAAAAAAAGAAATTTGAAAAATGAAAAAGACCCTTTTCCTCTAACTCACCATTCAAGGGTGATTTGGTCATAAAAATTGTTATTTTTGCTGACATGGACACCTCTGTTAAGAAACATTAACGATACACTAACAGAAAGTGAGTTTTGGAAAGTAAAAACTTACTGACATGGTGAGTTTTAGATGTTTTGAAAAGTTGTGGTGAGTTTAAGAGAAATGATGAAAACTCATGGTGAGTTTTAGACAATTTCCCTTATGAATTTGGTCCCTCTCTAATTAAATGGGCAGAAATTAATGTTATTTGAACAACCACTTTTCTCTTCATTCAAGTCCCTTTGCTTAGGTCTTATATTTAAGTACTAACTCTCATTAACATTTATTGAATACTATTCTTGACTAGAATACCCCTATCTTTGAATTTGGTCATTCTCTAATTGTAATGATAAAAATATTATTTATACAATGACTTTTCTCTTCATTCAAAACTCTTTCATTAAATCTTATATGTAAGGTATTAATTCTCATTAACAGTTAGTAAATCTTATTCTTGACTAGAACGCCCTTACTTTTAAATTTGGTTTCTCTCTTATTGTGAGGGCACAAAATGTAATTTGACTTGCTACATTTCTCCTCTTTCAATTACCTCTCATTAAATCTTATATTCAAGGTATTAACTCCTATTCTTTAATCCAATGGTATATTAATTAACCATGTTAAAAAAAATAAGTGCGGCAAAGAATAATTGTTTTTATTGGTGATAGAAATAAAATACAAATTAAAAACCAACCTACAAAATGGAATTATTTTCTTATTTGATGGTGAGTCAACAATTCAACCTTTTAGGTCATAGGTGTTGGCCTTTGATGTCATAATTAAATAATAATAAAAATTAAAAAAGACAGAAAGACACAAACAAAAGTATAAAAAATAAAAACAATTATAAACATTTGAGCACATCTCTAATATCATATACTTGTCATATTAAACAAAAATAAGTGTAACAAATAAAAATAATTTTTATAAACATACAAATATAAAAATAATATTTACTATCATCATCATATAAAAAATTGACATGTGCAGAGAACATCACACTTACTAGTATATATAAAAGCACTCATGTTGGTCAGGACTCTTTTAAGTTGTGTTTGTTTTGAACCATGTTTACTTACCTTTTCTTTCAAACCAAACACAACCTCAATGTGATCATTTAGATAGTATAAACAGCATATTTTTTAGAACCGGAAAAAATATATATCATTCAATAATGTTGTTTCTTTGGGTATCACCCATTATCCAATCTTTCAGATAGGACCCAAGAACGGGTTAGTTCTTATCATCTTTTACAGATTAATATTGTATGGATCGAGCTAAAAAGTCAAAAAGTCTTTTTCCTTTCTAGCTTGATTTTGTACAACACTATTTTATTGTGGTTGTCCATTGCATTTGGGTCAACATTGTCATAATCTATGGTGAAAACGTCTCAAATCTAGGGTGAAACCCCCCTTGCAAGGAAGGGATTATTTGAGGTGGAGGGATGGGGTCAAGGAAGGGATTTTCAATTGATTAGGCCTAGTTTCACTCTTAAGGCCCTGTTTACTTTTCAGTAAGTTATTTATCTGGGTAAATGCAATTATTTGGGTAAGTTTTTCCTGGGAAACACTTATATGGGTAAGTGCATTTACCCATGTTCTTTTATTTTCTAGGTAAATACGGTAATGACCATTTTAGCCTTAAAAACCCATTATTAAGAGGTGCAATTTTGTCCCATTCAAATGTTAGTAACTTTCCTCCATGTGAGAAAACCCCGTAGGTGGAAAGTTATTTATCCACCTAAGAGATGGGTATTACCCTCTTAATATAATTTTCTGATTTATGTATTGAAAAGCTGATTATTTAATATCTGATGAGATTGGGCACAATTAAGAGAGAGAGAGAGAGATTGAAGTTGAAAGGTCTCTTGCTCACATGTTCCATGCATGTGTCTTCAATTCAAAACCTTGACTCATGGAGATCACTCGTGTGTCTTTTATCTCCCATGTAATATCAAATCAAAGGGTGATTCCAGGTGTTTTAATGAGAGAGAAAAAAAAAAAAAAAGAAAGAGAGAAATTGATAACTACAATGGAGATGAAATCAGCCGTTTTCCCCATGACTGATGGATTTCACAACATAATATTGTGAAAAAGGCACCATCATCATCAGCATGACTACGGAGATGAAATCAGCAGTTTTCCCCATGACTGATGGATTTCACAACATAATACTGTGAGAAAGGCACCATCATCATCAGCAGGCAAGAAACACTGTAAGACTGTAACAAATTTCATAAGCACTGCAACTCTTTATTGCACCTAAAATATAGGGAAACTCCAAAAAAATGCTAAAAACTGAACTTTTCCAAAAAGTGAATAATAATTGTAAGACAATTAAATTCCTTCCAATTTTTTGTAGTTTGTTTTCAAACAGGATTGGTCCTCTCACTTCATATATTTTAACACTTGCCTTAGATAGCTATCAGTCCACCTTGATTTTTCAAGTAGAGCAAAAAAAAATCCATTTTTTATTGAATATCAATTTTCAAGAAAATGCATTGATTTTCTTTTTCTCCATTCTATGGACCCATCAACATCGTCTCACAAGCAAGATACCTGAACAGCCAAGATTCTTCATGTGTTGCAATGCAGATACGATGTTGATGGGTCCATAGAATTCTACCAAAGTAGTAACACCGGCAATGAATGCCATTTTCAACTTCTACCCTACGGAACATTCCATGAGTCCAGATCTGCATCACAAGGACGCTGGCCACAAGACCTTACATTTGCACATTCGGAATATCTTCTGTACTTTTTGCTTTCATTCATAGGAAAATGTTTACATTTACACAAGCACCAACAATGGGTTTAGATGCAACTACGGTTGGAGTTACAAGTTGTGAAGAATAATTTCAACTACATCGGCTCAGGTTTGGACTTTAATCCAGTGAGAATTTGATAAATACCTGAACCAACCTGTCCCAAGTTGCAGCCCCAAGTATGATAATGGGGGTACTAATAACTACTTCTTTCATGAATGAATTGCCGCCATCATCCTTAACTAAACATACTAATTGGTCCCAGCTATTTAGGGTCTTGAGAGGGGTAATGCTTTGGGCCTCGTTTGTATCGCGGATTTTAATAGGAGGGAAAGTCGGTTCAATAGGATTGTAATTCACATCGACCAATTCTCTTGTGTTCTTTTTCAAGATTTAGGTGGGATCCATAGTAAATATGTTTTCCCCAAATATCGCTTACTCAGGAAAGTGTTACCCTTCTCCCACTTTCCTAAGTGGGAGAGTGAATGCTCAAAATATAATATGTCAAAAATACCCATTAAAACAATATAATCCAAAAATCATGGACTTGGGCCCAAGGGTAAAAATGACAAAAGATAGAAAAAATTAACCACCTACCTAGGAAAAGTGGGTGCCACAAAAGAACATGGGAAAGTTGTGAAGCCTCATTTACCTGGGTAAATTTACAAAAAAGAACATGGATAAGTGCACTTACCTAGGTAAATGGCCACTTTGTAAACGAACAGGGCCTTGATATTTTCTTTGCACAAAGTGATCACTCTCAGACTCGAATCCATGTTCTCATGCTTGCCATCCTAAGATTTTACTATTACACCAAGTAATGGCCGCTACTCTTAGACAGGTATTAATGTGAAAAATAATTTAAAAATGGTAATTTAGTCAGCATGTATTAGTAATTTTGGTCAATATACAAAGATAAAAAAAAATATCCCATATATTGAACAAAAATGGAATGCTATGCCATCTTCTCTTGTAGGGGTATTTGTGCACTTTTATGTAGAATATGGAGAGACAAAGGATATTTTGATAATTTTTTTTTTTTTTTGAATATCTTGATTTTGATAAGAACCCTAGATAGTTACCAAAATAAGAACCCTATATGCATAACACAAAGGGGGTATTTAGATGATTTTATCTCATTTGCAATTAGGGATATAATTCCTCATTAATCAAAACACCTCTAATTGTTAATGTGTTGACAGGATAACAATTAACTTATAATAATGATACAATCTTTATTAATAGACTAATGGGATTTTGGATGAAAGGTGGATATCTATGGCGTCATGCATTTCTTGTTTGACCAATCTGTGTACATAGAGAATGCAAGCAGAGAAATTCAACATTTATTAAGGACACCATAATAGCTAATGTAGATGCATGGCTAAAACCAGGTCTTCACTGTAGCCTCAAAAAGGTGGGATGTTTTTTGGATATTTAATAGAAAATCTTGTGGAATCTAGCAGGGATGTCAACTAGTCCGGCTTGGCCCCATTCTGAGGCACCTGTTATCGGATCTTATCCAATTTAAATAGGGAGCCCTTTGATAACATCTGAAGTGGCTGAACTGAAAGGCGTATTTCTTTGCTTTTTAGTGAATAAGTTTTTAAGAGGATGTGGGTTCCTTAGTGGCTGAAGCTGGATTTCATTACTATTGAGAACATCCTTAGGATCCATTTAGTTGTCTAACAGCTACATTGAAAACGAAGGCCTTTACTATTGTACAGTTCTTGGCCACTTTCTAGTTGAATGATATCATCCCATCCTCTTGGGCCAATAATGTTCTGTATATTTGAAAGAACATATTTAGTTCATGGAAGGTAATTGGACCTTCTTCCAATGATAAATAAGGATGAGATCTGGAGCTACATAGCTGATAAATTGCCCTGAAATGCTGTTTATTACAGAGTCAGACATGACACCATTTTTTTCCTGTAGCATGTACTGCTTTATTAGATAATCTGAATGGTGTTATAAACACATAGGAAATTATAGGGCCTGATCCACTTGTCTTATAAAATGTTTGAAATACTTTGTTTGGTTGCCATTTATGAAATCCAAGAAAAGCACCTGTAAATATGTAATTCTATGAATTAAATAATCTTAATGAGAAAGCCTCCCTTGATTGTGTCTTGTCCATATCAATTTAGGTGCCATAGCCATCTCTTTGTTACTATTCTTCATCTTCCTTCTTAAGAAGTAAAATAATTCATGAGACACAAGTACATGATGATCATTCTTCTTAGAACTTTTCACAGAACACCACAAATTTATTTTATACACAAAATTAAAGAAAGTGATCAGTCCATATTGAGCAAGGGAGACTAGAGAGCTAGCCTCTAAGACGAAAACTAGATTAGTATCTATTTTTCTTCTTGCACAAACAAGCCTCAAGCATTTCTTAGGTGGGTTTTATAACCATCTCCTAGAATTTCTTTCAAAATAAAATTGGGATTGCATCATGGTGAGTTTGCAGTTTCTTCTTTTCTTTTCTTATTTAGATTCATTCAGGTTGCACTTTATGCATCTACCTTGACTTCTGCAGGCTACAGACATGGTGGTGCACATATCAGCTTTTGTTTTTTAATATGTTTTTATGGGTATCATCATGTTTCAGCACAAGAAGCACATACTAATATTATATGAGAATGCTCCATTTGTTTATGGCGAAAATGAAATAAATAATGACTGAAAATATGAAAATACAGAAAATGAATATATGTATTGCTTTCCTGGAAAATAAGCAAGAAATGGTAAGTAGTTAAGGATTTACATAATCCCTCAAGGACTTTTGCACTACTTTCCCTTTCTCAGTAATATTCTGATAAAGCAGATGCAGCCTTTCGAGGTCCAACATCCTGAATGGGATTACTGCATATCTGAGAAACATGATATTAATTGAAGGTACAATTTTGGGGCACCCAATGGGGAATCCATAAGCTGAAGTGAATAGGATTGAAAGAGGATGAAGAAAACACGCTCCATTTAAACTCGTCACCCCTCGCAAATTTAGTTTATAGCTTTTCATCCTGAAGATTTTCATATAAATATTGTAAAACAAACAGTTCCTGATAGATCAATGTAGCCATTAGATTATTTCTCTTTCTATCTTTTTATCTACTTACTATTGTTTTCCTAGTAGGCTGCTTCTGTTTCTCTATAAGTTGGCATAAATTTCTTCAGGCTGAAGTATTTCAGCTATATTTTCTTCCTTTTTAAGATAAAACCATTCTTTTCCTTGTAATTTAACATCAAACAAATCAGAAGAGCTGGAAATTCATTCACTATAAAGGGGTGGAAATTATATCTGAAGTATTTCAACCTGAAAAGAAGATGTGTCAATTTTATGGAGAAACAGATGGAGTATAAGAAAATCAAGCATGACCCAAGCTGCTTTCCTTTATTTAGACTAGATATGAACCAATTGAAGTGTCAGACTCTTAGCTAAATTTGAAGCAGAAATTATATGCTAGCTATCCAAAATAAAATATAAAAAGAAATCATAAGCACCCTAAAGGTGGTATTGATGACAGATGAATTAGGAATTAAATGCTCAATGCTGGAAAATTTTAAACATGAAAATCTTCCTGAATTCTAGGTCTATTTTTGGGAATATAATAAAGGCTCTAAGAGTAAATAGTCACTAAACATTGGAATCTTTTCAACATATTCGGCAATAATGATGCAGATTATTGAGTGATAAAATCTCAGATTTTCAAATTGGTATTTTTTTTCCGGCATTCAGCCCTTGGTTTATAAGAACCATCTAAGATATATATTGAGTTTATTACTTGACATGAAATTCGAGTAAAATATATAGATAAAGAATCACTTTCCATATTTGCATCTTTATTTTTATGCTACCCTATCGAGTCTATTAACATTTCTCAGAAACATAGTTTGGGTGATAGAGGCCTCCCTCCCTTCCTCTTTCCTTCTTAAGAATCAAAAGTTTAAGAATTGTTATATGTCAATGTAGGAATCTCATTAGTTCTAAAATCCTTTATATATCCATCTTCTTCCAACACCTTCCCTAACTAAACTGATTTCTTAGCTGATGGAGAACAGACACCAGAATGTTTTAGCCCAACTCAATGAAGGTTTGTTTGACTTGGCAAGCCCATCTGCATCAGAATTCAAACTCCCAAGTATCTCAAGCACAATAAACCCACATTGTGATGCTGACTATTCGTTTGCTCCAGATCTTGAGATTACTCCTAGCTTAGTCCATGCATCTACATCAGCTCTGGAAGGACCATTCCTAGACTCCCAGAATACAATAAGATCTACAGATGAGCCTTCTTTTGGATTCAACACCACTTCCACAATGGCCCAACAAGCCCATGTCTCCAGCTGTATTGAGGTAACTTCATTTGTCTCAACTATCACAACACCAATTGGAACACCTGTTTGTAACTTCGCAAGCAACCTTTCAATGGGCTCAAATGGTTCATTTTCAATTAGAGATGTTCCTGTCTTTACTAATGGACCTAGTTTAAGCTCAGTTGGCTTTCTTCCAATGAGAGATGAAAAAGCCCATGTTCCTATTTCTCCCAACACATCTTGCTTTAGCTCAGATGGTTCCATCCCTTTGAGAAACCAGCAGACACATGTTCCTGTCCTTAGTGCCTCAGCTTCCTTTGGATCAAACGATTTCTTCCCTAGGGAAAGCCAGCCAACTTACAATCCTAGTCCTTCCAATACACCTAGGTTTGGCTTCAAACAACAACGTCCCCATGTCCCAAGTCTGGCTCATACATCTTTATTTGGCCAAGATGGACTTGTTTCCATAAGAAACCAACAAAATCATGTTCAAAGTTTTCCTAGCAGACATTGTTTTAGTTCAGAAGGATCTTTTCCTGCGAAGCACCAACTAACTAACCATGCTACCTTTGGCAAAGCATACATCCCTGACTCAAGTGAATTCTTCAAAATGCCAAACAACTTAGCCCTTTCTCTTATCCCTACCTCGGCATCTTGTTTCGACTCAAATGGTTCCATCCCATTGAGAAAACACCCAAGACTTGATACTACCCATACCGCTATTTCTCAACTAAATCCTCATAGCTCATTACCAATGGCAAACCAGCAAGAGTCCTTTTCTAGTTCCTCCATTACTAAGCCTGATATGTATCATTTAGTTTCCAACAAAAAACCACCACCTCTTAGCCAGATCCCAATTACTAGACATTGGACCAATAACAATGACATCCATGTATGTACTATATGCTGCAAGGTATTCCCTACTAGTCAGGCTTTAGGGGGGCATATCAGTTCACACTCCAAAGCAAGGAAAAAGGAGGCAATGTTGATTGGCAGGACATACAATCCTGACAATAACATTAACCTCACATGGGGAAGAGATAGGGCATTCAAGCACTCGTATGAGATTGGCAATGAAGAATCTTCCTCACCATGTAAGGTCTCAAAGAAAGAATCTTCTCTACAAGGTGTGGTCAATAAGAATGAATTCAAGGCGAACAATGTTGATGAGCAAAGTGAGATTAATCATATAAAGCAAGTTTCTGAAGTTGAAGTTAATCTAGAATCAGAAGTGAGCTCCCAGGAAGATGACAATGCTGCTGAACAAGGTTATCCTGTGAAAGCCAATACGGAGTTCGAAGAAATGAACTAATGAAGTATGAAAGCAGTGGAGCAGTTGCTAGTGAATGGAGTAACAAAGGAGAGGGGAAAACTTTCCAAAACTGGCAAGTAAACTGAAGGTTTGTTTCTTTCCTTCAGTCATCAGTTTATGGTCTTCATAATTAGTTCCTAATAGTGAAAGCATACTGCTGCTTAATATCAAAGTCCAAACTTTGACACTTAATTTCATAGACTAATTGTTGACCAGTCATGGAGGACATACCTAATATTTTGTTATTTCTAGCCAGTTTTCTGTGTCTTGGGAGCCACTGGTTTGGTAAATTTTGTAAAAATGGCCTTTCCTTCAGGGTCATGAGCTGAGAAGATCTTCTTTATATTGTCGTTTTGAGCTTTCATTTCATAAATATAATTTCTAATTAAATATGGGGATTCAATGTATAGAAGGAAGAGGGTTTGATCAAATTGGCACGACAAAAGCTTCAAGGATATCCACATAAACATGTAAAAAAAAGAAAAAAAAGAAAGAAACAACATAATAAGGAGATAAATGAGTGGAATTTCGCATTGGACAGTTGGTAGTTGGACTCTCAGAAATAAATATGCAGATCTGGCAATAGGTTATTAAGTGTTATTTATGTTGTCAATAAATAACACAACAATGCAATCTATGCTATTCATGTGTAGAATGATTGCTTTGGATTCATAGCCTTTACCTATCATAAACTGGAGTAGCTTCGATATACACTAAGCTGATTTTTGGTCCATGGTTTTAGAATCTTGAAAATTTCAGCCATTTCTGAAATGGATTTGTCTCAATCAGTCAGGTATCTTTGCAACAATTTCTGAGTCTGTTACTGGTAAGTGAAACTTGCTTGTAGCACAGAGTTGGTCTGATTGGGTCCCTTTGGCTGCGTTTAGAATCAGTGTAAAGCGTCATCGGTGTAAAAATACATTGGTAACGTTTTACACTGAACCGTGAAAGTGACCCTTGCTTTCTGAAAAACGCGATGGGTGAAAGAGTGTAAAGTTTTATATTGATAAAATCAATATGGTTTTTACATCGATTATCGATGTAAAACTTTATGCTTGATGAGGTTTTACATTAATTATCAATGTAAAACTCCACCCCATCCAAACGCACACAAAACTGAACTAAAGTGGAATTTTACGTCGATCATAATTACACGCTTCTTCCAAATGCCTACAAAACCGAACCAATGTAAATTTCTATGTCGGTTTTTTATTTACATCGCTTCCAAATGCAGCCTTTGTCTACTAGGATGGTCAATCGAGGCCGCATTTGGTTGCATAAATTGAAAAGAAAAAATGAATGATTTAATTGGAAAATGATATTCAATAGGAAAATAAATCATATTTCTTCTTCTCTGTTGTTTCACTTGCGAAATAAACATGGATAAGAGAAATACATGAAGATATGAATAAGGTGACCATCTCTTTTGGAAATTGACTTACAGAAAATTAAAATAGATATCATTCTCCTAACATTCATTTTCTTGAAAAATATCCATTTTCCAAAGTTATTTTACATGCAACAAAACTCCATTAAATAGCAGTTTTCAGGAAATCATTCATTTTCCTTGATTTTACCTGCAACCAAATGGAGCAATACTTTGCCATTTAACTTCCGGTTTTCTTTCCAAAATCCAAACCCACCATGGAGCATTAGATCGAATGTCTTTCTGAAAATACCAGGAGAAGGTTTAACCCATCGGGTTTGAATCGGATCAGTTCACAGCTCACGGGGTGTGATGAACCAGATTGATGGACTTCTATGCTCTTATGATCCGGACTTCCACGCTCCAATGTTAAATGATTTGAGTCCGGATCTGCTATAGAGAAGACCCGTAAGCGTGACACGGGCAAGTAGAAATTGCAGCACGGACGATAGGTCAATGCGGAGCGGAGCGGAGGTCGGACCTCATGAAGAAGATTGTCTCCATACGAGACTGAACGCAGAAACCATGATACTGAGATCACCCTCCATCAGTCCCAACTTCGTTCCCCAACTAAAATTCCTTGCTTCAACCCTCCAATTCTATTCTCTCCATACCCACAAGTCCAATCCATCACCACTCTTTAGTAAACCAGCTTTCACCTCTCTCATAAACTGCTGTTCTACACAGCCCAACCAACTGAAGCAAATTCATGCACTACTTCTGACAACCGGCCTCTCCATTAACAACAGCCTCATCACCCAAATTCTTTCTTCTTTGACGTTACTAGATGATATGACATATGCCCGCCAGATCTTCGACGAAATGCATAAGCCACGAGCTTTCTTATGGAATACCCTCATTAAAGGGTACGTGAAAAACAATCTTCCCGTTGAGGCTATAGCTGTTTACCAAAAAATGCATTGCCTTGGTGCCCGTCCCGATCAGTATACGTTCCCCTTTGTGCTCAAAGCGTGTGCCGAAATTGATGATTTTTGGGCTGGTGCTGAGGTTCATGCTCTGGTTGTTAAGTTTGGCCTAGACTTTGATGCTATAGTGAGGACTGAATTGATGCTATTGTATGCCAAAGTTGGGGAATTGGGTTCAGCAGATTATTTATTCAGGAGTATGAGTGAGAGAGATTTGGTCTCTCGGAATGCTTTAATTGCGGCATATGTGCAGACTGGGAACGCAGGTAAGGCTCTTCGATTGTTCCGTGAAATGGGTCCAGCTGGAGTTAAGCCTGATCCTGTGACTGTTGTGAGTGTGCTTGGAGCTTGTGCTCAGTTGGGGTGTTTGGGAATTGGAAAGCAGATTGCTCAGTTTGTTGTCGACGAGGGGCTTGAGAGAAATATATTTGTTAACAATGCACGGCTTGACATGTATGCGAAATGCGGAAACATGGATCTTGCAAGCAGTCTGTTTAATGAGATGCAGGAGAGAAATGTTATCTCCTGGAGCACTATGATTGGAGGGTATGCAATCAATGGGGACTTTGAGAAAGCCCTGCATCTGTTCTCTCTGATGCAGCATGAGAGGGTAAAGCCAAATCATGTCACCTTTCTTGGGGTTCTCTCTGCCTGTAGCCATGCAGGCTTAGTAAGTGAAGGTAAGAATTATTTCAACTACATGGTTGAGTCCTCTGACAGTAATATCCATCCAAGACTAGAGCATTACGCCTGCATGGTTGATCTTCTTGGCCGGTCTGGACATCTTGAGGAGGCTTATGGATTCATCAAAAGCATGCCAATTGAGCCAGACTCAGGGGTCTGGGGTGCTCTTTTGGGTGCATGTTCAACCCATAACAATATTGAATTGGGCCAGCTAGTAGCTGATGTGCTTTTTGACTTGGCTCCAGAAACCGCCTCCTATTATGTACTATTATCGAACATATATGCAGCAGCAGGGAGGTGGGATGATGTCAAAAAAGTCAGGCAGAAAATGAGAGGAAAAGGTATTAAGAAGGTGGCTGGTTACAGCTCTGTTGAATCAAATGGTGAGATTCATGTTTTCTATGGGGGGGATAAATCGCATCCACTGTCTTCAAGTATATATGAGGTACTAGCTGAGATAACCAAGAAAATGAGCAGTATTGGTTACATGCCAAATACCAGTGCTGTGCTGCATGATGTGCAAGTTGAGGAGAAAGAAGCCACACTCAGCACTCACAGTGAAAAACTTGCTATTGCATTTGGCCTCATTAATGTGAGAAGTGAGTCTCCCATAAGAGTGATGAAGAACTTAAGAATTTGTGATGACTGCCATACTTTCTCCAAACTTGTCTCCAGTATTACCAAGAGAGAGATCATCATGAGAGATAAGAATCGTTTCCATCATTTCAAAGATGGTCTTTGTTCTTGCAAGGATTTTTGGTGATTATAGATGAGATTTTCCTTATTGATAAGCATGATCTGATTTGAGCCAGATCTAGAAAAGGCATTTAAAGATTTATAGTTTTCGTGGAGGGGAAAAACTTGATTGTGGTAGATCAAGACCCCCAACCTTCCAAATGATGGGATTTGGCATCATTCGTTATTCTACATTGAGGGGTTCTCCAACTGATTTAAAGCCTGGATTTGATGCTTATTCAGATCAATGGCCAATGATGTATCTGAGTCCTTAGCCATGATCGAGCAAGTAGCATATCAAAAGCATCATATGAGAGTAGAATTGATTTCACTGTGGAGAAAAGGACTCAGTCTGAGCGTGTGATATAGCTAAAAAACATCCGCTGGATAATCTATAGAAGCTTGGTTCAGCTAGTAATTCATTTTTTTCTTGAAACTGAGAGAAAGACAGCAGATCACTATCCAATTGAGCACGTGGCATCCTTAACCATACTAGGCCAGATGGCCCGGACAGGAAGTCAGGGTTTTGAATATGGGAGATGTGTTTGGTGATGCAAGCTAACTGGCACTCCTACCGAGTCCTGCCGTCGGACATCCATTTAAGCTTTACTAGTTTCTATATGGGCTATTAACTGGATCCAATCACCATTTTGTGAGTTTTCCAACCCAGCAGCTCTCTGATTCTCTGGCCATACAAGATAACCAACTGGTTTTTAGATTTTTTTTTTTAACCGCCAGATCAGTTTGTCTTTATGTCATACTTTCTTGATTGAATGGTTATACACTGCATGCTTTTGTATCAAAAGCTTGTTCCATTCCTTTGTGAGAATAGAACTAGTTGATTCCACTCAAAACTTAATCAACTAAACTTGAGAATCAACACTTAGATTGTAAGTTTGTAACTCAAAAGAAGAATTTGGTTCAGCACTTGAGCTAGAGTTGGCTCACTAGTAGAAATGAAATATAAATTGATCATCAATTCCAAGTGATGCAGTCAAGTCTCATCCAGGAACCTTTTAACTTATTATGGGCTGAAATTTGAGGATTCTGAACCCTGGTTTCAAGTGATTGATGTATTTGGGTTCATATTTGAAGCTGCCTGCAGGGCATACATCAGACCACTATAGGTGCACACATTAGAAGAGTACAGTAATAAAGTGGTTGTCATAAAGCATGACCAACTGTGGTTGTGCCATCGGTACAAAGCTTCAAGCAGAAAAAGAGGCAGTCAATATATTGTGGATGGCATGGACAGCAACTCCTTTAAAAAAACTACTAGTTCCCAAGAATCTCCATTCTATATTATTCATGTTTATGTGGTCAATGCTTATTGTTAGACCTTAGCAAACTTCAACACAGAAAAAAGATGGTAGGGGTATATTCCGGTTTCTATTATGCATTCTTTTTTATAAGTAGTGGATGAAAATTTTTTATTAATAAAACATGGAAGAGGTTTCCTTGAAAGAGAAGTGACAAAAATTAAAAAGTATTCCAGAGGATTCAAACCTCAGATTGACAAGCTTGAAACACAGGTTCCAGTCTGAGAGTGGTCACTTTCTTTCTGCAAAAAAAGGCAAAGGTTAGATTGTTAGAACCATATCCAGCAGCAGCAGGAGCCCTCTCCCAAACCCAAAACTCCCCAACCCTGATCAAGGCATATTGGATCTAGGTCTCTGCTACACTCAGCATGAGACTCTTTACTTGTGGGGCTACTGCATTCTACTTTCACTGATTTAGATAGGTTCTAACCTCTAACTTTGTTAGATACCTTTGCTAAGACAGGGAAATGGTCTTGTATAATTGACAACTTCAAGCTTGCACAAATAATTGAAGTAATCAGCCTTTTAACAATTTTAGACACAGATAAATTAAAGCAGCATTTATAATTTTATTTTTAGTTGGAAACTTGATAAGAAAATATTTTCTGGATTAATTGTTTTTTGGTCAAAAGAGCATAAGAAAATTTCTGGTTATCTATAGTTTTGGTTCAAAACAAGGTAATCTCAAGAGGGGAGGTTTTGTCAAAACAGAAGAAGAAAAATCTGAACCAAAGAGTTCACGGTTGTAATGCAGATTCAGTTTAGCACACTGGCTAAGACTCAGTATGGAAGTACAAATACAAATATGTTGAGTGTAAAACCTTTGTATTCTGTATGTATTTGTACTTAAAAAGGAAATTCTGGCAAGTGTATTATATTTGTACAAAAATGAAAATCACAAAACACTAACCAAAAGTAGACTTTCAAGGGCTTTTTATGTACTTATCTTTGGATATATAAAAGATTAGAGTCTTGGGTAGGAGTTAGCTTTGAGTGATTTGAGCAATTTGACTGAACAAGTAAACCAATATAAATCAAATACCAGAAGGGTTTCTAGTTGTTCTCTTGATATTAATATGGTTCCTACTTGCAGGAGGTTTTTTTTTTTTTTTTTTTTTTTTTTTGGGGGGGGGGGGGGGGGGTAATATACTTGCAGGAATTTAGTGTCAACTTCTTGACATTTAGGCTATGTTTGATTTGAAGGAAAAAATAGGGAAAGGAAAGGAAAAGCAAGGAAACCTTTATAAACCTTGTATAGGTTTTGATATCTTTCCTTTCCTTTCCCTACCTTTTCCTTCAAACCAAACATAGCCTTAGGGAAGAACCACTCATATTAAGAATAAGACAAGGGAGTCACAATCACAACCCAGGGAGTAATGTTATCAAATGAAACCCAGTTTTTGTGAAATTGGACAATCCGGTTTCTCTTCAAGTTACAGAAAGAATGTAATTAGGGATGTAAATGGATCAGGTTTGCCAACCTAGCTACTTACTTGAGGTATCACACTCATGCTTACCTGAGCGTATCGGATTATCGATATTTTGATTCTTGATTTTGAATATCACAAGTTGTGGTGTAACCATAAATTAAACCCTTTATATCGTATTTTCAAAATGCTAATTAAAGCTCTCCATGTGGGATTTTTTCAAAAAAAAAAAATTCTCCATGTGGGAGGGCTGGAGGGTCTCATTATGTTATTTTTTGAAAACTACACTAATGCGGTATTATACGATATGAATGTTTTCTTGTTTTCATTTATTCCTGAAACCGCCATAAAACGTCCACTCGTGTTTTTGAAAACCATGAAGATGAAGGTTTTTAAAACCAAAGCTACATGATTCAAGAAACAAGATAAAGAGATATTATTAAATAGAAACACGTTTTTTACCAGAAACTCAAGAAAACGTTTTTGGTTTCAATTTTGGAAGAAAAAAAAAATAAACATATGCAATCAAAATAGGGTTGTTTATGGTTCTAGGAAAAGGTTAATAGATGCTTCAAGTTATTTGGTTTTTCAGTTTTCTATTTTTTCTTTTTCCAAATCTCTTTGAAAAAAGAAACAGCTGAAAATTATTTGCAAACAGCATAAAGGTAAGCAGTAATCTAGCTTATTCAACAAATATATAGGTAGATTGACTGCCAATGGGCCTGATTAAACGGGCTTAACTTTTATCTTAGATTATAAGTAGTTGCTTTGGAAGAAGTTATTGCTTCAATGGAGTGCCCTGTGAATGGCTAATTGGTTATAGATGACCAATTAAAGTTTTGTTTGGTATCATTGTCATTTCTACCTGAAATGTTTTCAGTTGATCAGAACAAATTGGTGAGAAACATGTGTTGTCACATACATATAAGATTCCTTTTAGTTAGAATGATTAGAATTCACCCACTTAGAGTAAGAAGTGTCAATTATTGGTATATGTTTGGTTCTGTGGGAGTTTATTGAAAAAATGCTGTTACATCAGTGTCACATAGGCATTGGTGTTTATTGCATATGAAACAACTGTTTTGTTTCACTATTTATCAAATGTACACTAGAAAACTGAAATGCTTTGATTTATGTGCACAGGGCATTTGGAGAAACCTCAAATTCATATTTCTCCCAAGGGCATTTCTTGAAATGAAATGCTGATATTGCACTCTTTATCTGAGGTGGAAAGCAATTTTATGGGGTATTACTTAAAACGCTCATAAAACATCCAACCTAACAGAAAAAGCAAAAAAACATTTAAAGTAACACTTTTCAGATAAACATTTATCTAAAAAAATACCTGTCAAGAAACTCCCACCGAAAACATAATGTTTTTATAAATAGCCTCCGGCATATGCACTTATGCCTCCCGGCAAGCATTCTACGTTATGAGATTAATCACTCTGTACAAAAAAACCAAAGGTTAGGAGACATCCAGTCCCTAGGCTGTGTTTGGTTTGAAAGATTCAGTTTTTTCTTTATTTTCTTTCAATCCAAACAGAGCCGAGCTAGATTTTGGGTAGATATTTTCAATTTTCCATGGCTTTCCTTGCTGTAATTAAGTGGAACATGATGAATTGCTGAAGTTGGCAATAGCCATTGTGAAAGGATGAAAGAAGTAGAAGGAAATGAAGGCATTGATTGTAAGTTTATTTTCCTTTCTGAGAAAGTTGATATCTATCTGTGTTCATTACCTCATCGGTTCAAGAAAAAGACCATACTCATACAATCCAATCATCCTACCATAATCCCATCTATATATTATTATTAGGAGATCTGTTTTCCTATGAATTGCCACGTAGTTAATGTTATTTGTGTTTCATTTTTGTTTTTTGAAACAAAAAGCAATTGTCACATGGTTTGGAAAAAAAAAATCTATGCTACCAAAAGCAATTGGTTTCATATTTTTCTGGTATCAAGGTCGTTGGTGGAATACATTATTTTTGCTAATGTGATTGTTGTTTTTGTTTTGAAAACAAAATTGATGTAACGCGATCCGGGCACTCCTAGCTGACTGCTGACTGGCTCCTTTTTGGCAACGAACGGTACTTGAGAAGATGAAAGGAAAGATTCCCGGGGATTTACCTGGTGGGAATACTCTGATGCTTAAGTTAGTACTATGTATGGGAAGAAAAGGGAAAAACGAAGGCTAAGAGTGGAGGTCGCGCTTTTTTCCTATACTCGAGAGATTGGAGGTCTCAAGAAGAAGTTTCTCCTCTGCCCTGAGGGCTTTTATAGGGGCGCTCTTTGTGAGATCGAGCATAACCGCCACTGGGCCCCCTGCCACAGTCGTTACCTGCCAGGGCTGCGCAGGTGGCCGTTGTGACGTAATCCTTATCCGAGCGAGTGGCACGTCCCCAAAGTGACAGGCACGTCTCCACCTACTGAGAGACGTGGGCGCAGACTGTCAAAAGGACAGGGACTACGCCGTCAGTAAAAGATATGGCGCAGCCTGATTGGTACGGCCTGTTAGATAGAAGCTTCATGTGCAATGCTCGTGCGGCCCACTCGTGAGCTACTTTGCAGCGAGCTCGGAATACTCCAGGAGTACCCTTAGTAGAATTAGTCCTCGGGATTACTTGTCTACTAGGAAGCTCGGGCGAGCTGGTTGCGAGTTGAAGTTGCCTCGGAATATCCCTTTGGGGGTAGCTCGGGGGACCCGGAGCCTGCATCGTGGCGAGCTCCTCCTTTTGTGTGATATGATGTGGCAAGCTGCTTTATGGGACCGTTACTTAGCTGTACTGGGCTGCAATGCTGAGTTGTCGCTTACGTCGGGTCAGTGTCCATGTGTCGCCGTTTCATAGATCGGGTCAAATCATCCTTCATCAATTGCCACCCACTCCTCTAGCTAAGAGTATCGCCTTAGCACGGGGAGTTTATGAAGCGCGATGGACTGATTTGACCGAAATTCAAACTTGATTGACTACCCCCATTAAATGCATTTGCGGGAATCAAGAGGTCTTCTGACTTCCCTGACTTTTCGGATTCCGAAAACATGCTGAGGTGGCCTTTAATTTTGAACGTCGTGCGACTGCGACTACCTTAATTGTGGAAGATGTGTCGCCAATCGTCTTTGGTTTTCAAAAGGCGTGTGGTCAGGGTTGGATCTGCTTTGATCCGGGCCGTCAGTATGAAAGGACGGGAGCTATAAACAGAGGCCCCCCTCGGGCCCTATCTTCTTCCATGCCATCTTTTGGCTTCCGAGGTCGCGTGCTTCGCCTAGCCTACTCAAGTTCCTCAATCTGCTCCATTCCGTCTACTCTGGTGAATCCCAAACGCCGTCAGCCATGTCTGGGTACCCACACCATACCTATCACAGGGGCGATAGCCAGGACGATGATGCTCCCTCAAGCTCGGGAGGAGCCTGGGAGCATATCCCAGAGGCTCGGGAAGCCTCTGGCGACATGGCGTCTACTTCTAGGGGGAGGGAGCCTAATACCTTTGGCCCTTCCTTAATGATAGTGAAGAAACTCAGGTCTCTGATCCGCTACTTTCGCCTCCCTAGGGACCTGGTTTACAGCCTCCCTACTGGTAACTTCCCCTGGGAGCATGGTCCCAATGATATAGTGATCTTTCAAGAACAACTCAAGGCTGGCTTGCGTCTCCCCCTGCACCCCTTAATAGTGGAGGTGCTGAATCATTTTAATGTCACTATTGACCAACTTCATCCCAACGCTGTTCGAAACATGGTTAGGACTATATTCCTGTGTCACGAGTACTGTCTTTCTTTGGACCTTGATATTTTTGCCTCTATCCTTTGTATAAATAATGTTGCTCCTGGGGTTCCTCTGGAGAGGCGCTTTTATTACCTCTCCCCCCGTCGTGGCTATAAGCTCTTATACGAGCTGCCGAATAAGATTCCCACCTGGAAACGGGACTACTTTGTGGTTCGTAACCCCGAGGGGTGGCCCTTTCCCACTGCTTGGAGGGGCGCTATCCAGGACCCTGGGGTCGAACTGGACCCAGAGACTCAGAAAACGATGTTGTCCTGGGCGTCAGTAGGCTTCCATTGCTCGGACTACTTAGCCGAGGAGAAGCTCGTGCAGGCAGGCTTGAGCCCAAGTAGGTCGGTCTTTTAGGTCGCGTAGTGCCTTGTGACAATTGTGTAAACATGCATTTTGTTTATTGTTGGACTAATACCTTGTGGTCTTATGGCAGCCATCATGTCCAGTGCTGATTCGTGCCGCCTTCTCTTGGGCAGCCAGAGACGCCAAGTGAAGAGGACGCGCCCCGACCGAACTCCGCCTTCGGGAAGCACTGAGTTTAGGTCTGCCGAGTCGGTCCTGCCCTCTCCTTCGCCCGAGGTTCTGATGCCCCCTCCTGAGGGGACTAGTGGGACTAACCCTAGGGGAAGCGAGCTCCCTCAGCCGGGGGAGGTACCCTTTAACCCCCTTCAGCCCTGTCCTTACCCCCGATTCTCAGTGGGAAACTGAGAAGGGGTAAATGATTATCTGGTAGCTCGCCGGAGGAGTCGGAAGGCAATCAACAATGATGAAATCGCTTAGTGGGGAAACATGGAGCCCGGGGATCTCTCCGCGTTTGCCTCTGCTCACTGCATGGTGGTAAGTGACCTTTTTCCCTCTTCCTCTCTTGTTTTGCCCTTTTTCGTTGTCTTCTGATCTTTCTTTTTCACCGATAGGTAAATTCTGCCATCCATGCCATGGCTCTCCAGACGCGCATCCATCGCGTTGACGCCCTCGACCAACATGCTGCCAACCAGAAGCTCTAGCTCGAGCTCGATCAGATCCGGGGCGAGCTCCATCACACCCGCAAGGGGAGCGAGTCTCCGGAGCTGCTCGTCCACGACCAGGAGGCTCAAATCGCTCGGCTTACTGAAGAGAGTGCACGCTATAGGGAGGAATCGTCGAGGATGGCGGGGGAGAGGGAGCTTCACAGGCAACAGGTGCGGGACTTGGAATCCACTCTTCTGAATCGGACCCAAAACTTTGATCAGATGGTGGAGGCTGAGCGAGAGAAAGCAGTCTGGGATTTTAAAGACCCATAAATTTCATGACCTCCAAGCGGAGTATGGTTCGGGTTCGTACCGCTCAAGGTTTAAGCTTTGTCGGTGGCTGGTTCGGAAGAAGTTCTCTGGGCTCAACCTCGACGGCATTACTATGAAGGGCCTGTCTCCTGAGACAGCGGACCAAGCGGATGAAAAGGAGCCTGATTCTCTGGAGGATGAGGAGGCAGGTCCTTGAGGTGGCGTTTCTCTAGGCTTATGTGGCTTTTGGGTGCCGTAAACTCGATCTTTCACAAGTTTTCGATTGGGCGGTTGTGCCCTATGATGATCAAACCTTTCCCGAGTTGTTTAGCTCAGTTACTGCACTTGCTATTTTCTTTTTTTTTCGAAAATGAAAGTTTCTTCCTTCTTCTCAGTATGATGAACTCCCTTTGTTTTTACTAAAGCAATCTCATCATTTGAGCTATTAAAGTTAGATACTTGAAGTAGGGCTCTTCGGTAGGCGTTATCCTGATTTGTCACGTTTAAAGCCCCTGTGGTATACCGCGGAGTGATTACAACGTATGTCCGAGCTAAGCATTGGTTGGCTATTCCTCAGTTCGACCAACGTATCGGGACGAGCTATGCTTCGTAGGGTTTAAACCCGAGCTGCCTATGCTTTTGATATTTCATAGCCACTGAAGTGTCTTTCTTCACGTCGAGGTCTTTGTTAGCTCGGTGTTTTGGCCCTTGGGCTGAAGGAGTGGCTCGTGGCCCACTCACAGAGTTTGCCCATGCCATAGAGGCGGTTGGGTCCTGTTGTGCCGAGGTCATATTAGCCCGGTATTCTGGCCCTTAGGCTTTGGGAGGGACCCGTAGTCCGCTCCTGGATTTCTCCCAGGTTGAAGTGGCAGCTGGGGTCTTCTTGTGCCGAGGTCATGTTAGCTCGGCCTTCTGGCCCTTAGGCTTTGGAAGGGACCCGTAGTCCGCTTGATTTTTACAGATAATATTGCCTCAGGTTGACAATATTTCATGCTCGAGGTACTTGTTTCCCTTCGAGGGTCTCGAGCTCATATGTTCCTTCCCCGAGCACTCGTTTCACTCGGTAAGGACCTTCCCAGTTGGACCCGAACTTGCCATCACCGAGCTTAGGCACCATAACTTTACAAAGGGCCAGGTCGCCAACATGAAGGTTTTGCCTCTTGACCTTGGCATTATAGTACCGAGCTACTCTTTGCTAGTAGGCTGCGGTCCTAATATACGCGAGGTCCCTTACTTCGTCGAGTAGGTCGAGGTTGGTACGTAGCTCATCTTCGTTTGTTTGATCGTTGTATGCTTCTAGGCGCAACGTAGGTACTTCGATCTCTACGGGAATCACTACTTCAGTGCCGTAGGTGAGATTGAAGGGTATTTCTCCCATGGCGGTCTTCTCCGTGGTTCGGTAGGCCCATAGGACACTGGTAGTTCATCCGCCCACAATTCTTTAGCTCAATCCAGTCGTGCCTTTAGTCCGCAGAGGATGGCTCTGTTCGTGACTTATGCTTGACCGTTTGCTTGAGGGTGTGCGACTGAAGTAAAGTTCTGTTGGATCCCCATGTCTCAGCACCAATCTTGAAATTTGATGTCCTCGAACTGTTTGCCATTGTCAGAAATCAATACCCGAGGTAGTCCGAAGCGACATACGATGTTCTTCCAAAAGAAGTTTTGGACATTCCGGGCTGTGATCGTCACAAGAGGCTCGGCTTCTACCCACTTGGTAAAATAGTCCACCGCCACTACTAAGAACTTTCTTCCACCCGTTGCTGGTGGGAATGGCCCGAGTAGATCAACGCCCCACTATGCAAAGGGTCACGGGCTGGTGAGATACTTGAGGTCGGTAGTAGGTTGGTGGTAAATATTGGCATGTCTCTGACATTTATCACATTTTCTAGCGAGTTCAATGGCATCTGCCTTCATTGTTGGCCAATAATACCCTTGCCGAAGCGCTTTCTGGGCAAGGGCCGTACCCCCCAAGTGTCCGCCACACAGACCCTCATGAGTGTCATGGACTACGAGCTCGGCTTTGGTAGGTCGCAAGCAACGCAGGTAGGGGAGCATGTAGGATCTCCTGTATAGTCGCTCGTCTATCATAACGTATTTAGCTGCCTGGCGTTGCACCCTTCTGGCTGCATTGCAATCTGCAAAGAGGGTCCCATGTAACAAGAAGCTCATGAGTGGGTCAATCCAGCTTGGCTCTGCTTGACCGACGGGAGCGACCTCCTCTACCCCCCCGAGAATGCTAGGCCGAGATAGGTCCTCTATGTACACGGTTCTCATGGTGATGTCGCTAGTGTTGGCTAACTTGGACATGGCATCGGCCTTGGCGTTCTTCAACCTAGGGATCCATCTGATGAATTGTGACTAGAAGTTGAGCAGGGCCTCTCTAACTTTGGCTAAGTAGGCGACCATGGTCGGTTCGTGAGCTTCATATTCGCCCGTGACCCGGTTGACCATGAGCTGGGAGTTGCTGTAGATAACGATGTGCTTGGCTGTTACTTATCTGGCTAAGGCTAGTCCGGCTATCAACGCCTCGTATTCTGCTTCATTGTTAGATGCATCGAACTCGAAGTGTAGCGCGTACTCCAGTTTCATGCCACTTGGGCCGTGCAGAACTATTCTGGCACCGCTGCCCTATTGGTTCGAGGAACCATCTACGTGAAGGATCCAGGGCTCCTCATCCTAGCTCGTGGTTGGCCAAGCTAGGAGAGGTGCCACACTGGCTACTACTTCACGGGGTTCGGACTCGACCGATCTGGGAGCTTCGGGCTCACTCGAGGTGGGAGCCTCGCACTCAACCGGACTGTGAACTTCAGAGCTGAATGTGCATTCGACTATGAAATCTGCTAAGGCTTGGGCATTAATGGCAATTTGCGGCTTGTATTGGAGGTCGTACTCACTGAGCTCAATGGCCCACTTGGTCAACCGACCGGAGACCTCGGGCTTAAGCAATACTTGCCTCAGAGGTTTGTCGGTAAGGACGATAATGGTATGAGCTTGGAAGTACAGGCGGAGCTTCCGAGTTGCAATTATCAATGTGTATGCTAGCTTTTCCATCTTCGGGTATCTCGTTTTTGCTCCCTGCAATACTTTACTAACATAATAGATGGGTCGTTGGACCCGATCTACTTCCTTAATTAGTACCGAACTGACCACCTCGTCGCTCGCCGAGAGGTAGAGTTCTAAAACATTACCCTCATCGGGTTGGGTTAAGGTCGACACGCTAGTAAGGTATTATTTGAGCTCGTCAAACGCGAGCTGGCAATCTTGGGTCCATTCAAACCATTTGCTCTTTATTGCCTTAAAGAACGACAGACAGCGGTCCGCCGATTTAGACATGAAACGGCTTAGGGCGGCTATGTGGCCATTCAACCTCTGAACTTCCTTCAGCTTTCGGGGTGGTTTCATGTCCAAGATGGCCTTAACCTTATCCGGGTTGGCTACAATGCCGCGCCGGTTAACGATGTATCCTAGGAACTTCATAGCCAAATGGTAAGCCTGTAGGACATGGGTGATCGGTCGACCTACTATGGCATTGTAGGGCGAGGGGGTCGCTACCACCAGGAAGTTGTGCTCAAATCTGACCACACAAGGCCATGTGCTGACCTCTACAGGTACTGTTATTTTCCCAAGGGGCCAGATTTCTTCTCCACTGAAGCCAACCAAAGGAGTTTCTGTGGGCTTGGGGTAATGGACCCCTCGCGCATCGTCTTTTGGGAAGAAAATTGACTCTTCTGTTCTTGTCCGCTTTGGGGGGTTCTGCTCCTCCCGGGTGACCTCACAAACCGACATCCGAGCTGCTGCTAAAGTGCAACCCGCAACGATTGAACCTTCCACTATCATGTGGATGGTCCCCCAAACTAGCCTCTCCTCTGGAAGCTGCCTCTGCGATTGTTCGGCCAGCCTGCTGCTGGACTCGGGAGCGTCTTTACCATGCTCCCCTTGCCAACCTATTCTATTACTATTATTATTATTATTATTTTGTATAAAGTTTCTCAAATATCTACGACGAATGAGCTCCTCTATCTCGTCGTGAAGGTTTTTACAACTCTCGGTAATATGATCGTGGTCTTTGTGAAAGCTACAATACAGATTCTTATTTATATCATTGGGATTCCCCCTCAGACGGGGTGGCCACTTCACGTACGGGGCGTCCTTGATCGTCATCAAAATTTCGACCCGCTTCGCTTTCAGTGGAGTGTAATCAGCTCGGTCCGGAGTAGGAGCTTGGAACTATTTCCTTTTTTCTTCGGGTGTCCTCTTGACTGGAAGGTTCTCCTTCTCTCTTTCTTTTTTTGGGTGCGCCCTCACCCTTCTGGTTGATCTCCTCTTCGGTGGCTATGAACTTATCCGCAAGTTTTAGAAACTCGGTTATGGTCGCGGGTTGGTTGACGACCATGTGTCACTTGAACTCTTTGTGCTTCACGCCCTTCTTGCCTGTTGCAAGGCGTACGGCGGGATCCAGGCGCGGTATCTGCATACAAGCATCGTCGAACCGCTTGATATAGCTCCTGATGGACTCTCCCTCCCTTTGTGCTACATTGAAGATGCTTTCTTCAGTTCGCGGGCACCGCTTGCTGGTGACAAAGTGAGACGTGAAGGCTTGTGCGAACTGCACCCAACTTCTTATCGACCCTGGTGCCAAGTTTCGGTACCATGTGCGGGCTGATCCCCTGAACGTAGTGGAGAAGGCGACGCACATGCACGACTCACTGGCTTGTGTCAGGTGCATCTGTGACTAAAAGACGTCTACATGATCACTCGGGTCGAATGACCCGTCATACTTGTCAAGAGAGGGGAGCTTGAAATCCTTGGGCATCGGGACCGCCAGGAGTTCGGAAGACAGGGGGACGAAACTGAGAGGAGGGGAGCTTTGGCTTCGGCCGAGCCTACCTCTTCTTTGCCCATGAGCTCGGGCAAATCGCGGGTGACAGATCGGCGAGCTCGGCGTCGGCGCCTCTGCTTCCTGATGGGCTCGGCGTTCATGCTGCTCACCTCCTCACTATCTAGAATGGTTTGCGCTGGGGGTAGCCCGGTCTACTGGTGATGGCTACGGATAGAACGGGCCTTCTTGGAGTCTGTTGCCAGGATCTTGAACCAGTTCTCAAGAATCGGGGTTCCAAACCTGTCCGCCCGCGGCGAGATTGGGGTAGCCGGTCTCTCCCGTCTGCCGTGGGGGGAGGCTTGGTTTTTTGGGAGATTTTGGGGGGCTTCTCCTCGGCCAGAGTGTTCGCTCTGGCGGCGAGACTTGGCTTGCTGCAAGGCCAGGTGCTGCGGCTAGAGCTGAGATTAGGTCAGCTAGGGGAACTGCTACTGATACTGGTACTGGGAGGCCTGGTGCAGCACGTGCTGTTGATAGAGCTGAAGTTGTTGGAACTGTTGCATTTGGGCCTGCATGGCTCTCATGCACTGCATCAGGTCCTCCAGCTGGTTCGGGCTGGCCACTGGGGACACGACCGAAGGTTTGGTGAACACCGTTCCGACTGTAGTAGGGAGTGGGGCGATGACAGGTGCCATTGTGAGAGGCACGTTCAAGCTGGGGATTCCATCCGTTGAGAGGGGGATGGTGAACTGTCCGATATAGACAGTAGGAAGCTGGGGTTGTTCCTTGGAGTTATCCATTTTCGTGCTTCGTCCAACGTTGCTAGAGGAAGCCATAAATGTTGGATTGTTTCAAGGAAGAAGAAGGAACTGAAAGAGTTAAGGCCTTTTGAAGCGTTTCCCACAGACGGCGCCAAATGATGTAGCGTGATCCGGGCACTCCTAGCTAACTGCTGACTGGCTCCTTGTTGGCAACGAACGGCACCTGAGAAGATGAAAGGAAAGATTCCCGGGGATTTACCCGATGGAAATACTCCGATGCTTAAGTTAGTACTGTGTATGGGAAGTAAAGGGAAAAACGAAGGCTAAGAGTGGAGGTCGTGCTTTTTTCCTATACTCGAGAGATTGGAGGTCTCAAGAAGAAGGGATATGGCGCAACCTGATTGGTATGGCCTGTTGAAAGGACAGGGACTGCGCCACCAGTAAGGGATATGGTGCAACCTGATTGGTACAGCCTGTCAGATAGAAGCTTCCTGTGGAATGCTCGTGCGGCCCACTCACGAGCTACTTTGCAGCGAGCTCGAAATACTCTAGGAGTACCCTTAGTAGAATTAGTCCTTGGGATGACTTGCCTGCTAGGGAGCTCGGGCGAGCTAGTTTTCTTAGCTTGCGAGCTGAAGTTGCCTCGGAATATCCCTTTGGGGTAGCTCGGGGGACCCGGAGCTTGCGTCATGGTGAACTCCTCCTTTTACGTGATATGATGTGGCGAGCTGCTTTATGGGCCCGTTACTTAGCTGTACTGGGCCGCAATGCTGAGCTATCGCTTACGTCGGGTCAGTATCCACGTGTTGCCGTTTCATAGATCGGGTCAAATCATCATTCATCAAAAATCATACATAAAAAACATCCTTGTATCAAATTCATACATGTTGATGAATACACCCATGTTTAGTTTGAAGGAAAAAGTAAGAAAATGAAGGAAAAGATTGGGCAACCTATACAAGATTTATAAAGATTTCCCTATCTTTTCCTTCCTTTCCCTACTTTTTCCTTCAAACCAAATATATCCTCAATGTTTTTGTTCTCAAAATGGAGGCAGCCATGAGGTGATGAGGGTAATGTCGATCTTTCCATTGAAAGAAGAAACTGAAATTTATGAACTTCTGGCAATATGGTTGGGGTCTTGGGACTAATGAATTGAATACAGATTTGGGTATTTTATTGCACAGAGTGACTTTCTAAGACTTGATACATATTTTCATACTTGGATCAAATCCAGCTGTTATCAGGGTTGCAGGATTATTGTTAGAGTGACCGGTTACCCCCTTTGTGTGGGCCCATGAAGCAAAAGACGAAGCCCCTTTGGAGTTGAATTGAGGCTGGGTCTCATATATAAATGAATAGCCAAACCACTTTTTGCATTTAGATTGGATCCTTAGGCTCTATCGTCTGCAATGCAAATACGAATTGAATATAGATTTTGCACTCGGTTCATTTTTGCATCCACTTGTTTGTATTCACGATTTCAACTCTTATCTAATACAAAATTTATACCTTTTGTTTCAGTTGTATTCATTGGCAGTTTAAATTTGTATCCACCTACCTCAATTCTCTCTCATACGAAGTGGGGACAACATCATCTAGCTTCTTACATTTCTTTTTTTTTTTGGTAAGGGTTTGCATATCTAACTTCCTACTGGGGCTGTCAACGGGTCGAGTATAGGCTGAGATTAGCTAGAACCAAAACCAATCCGATACGAAATATCGAAGACCTAGAATTGAACCAGACTTGATAGGGTTTATAATTTTAGACCCAGAACCAAACTGATCGGTTCTCGGGATAATCGGGTCTGACCCGATGGACCCAGTTATAATAAATAAATAAATATGTTAAACATATTAAATATTATATATATTATACATTATATATATATATATATTATGTTTATTATATATAATTTATTTAATATATATTATATATTATATGAATATAACTCGGGTCAGGTCTGAATCAGTTCGGGATCGAATAGAAGTGGTTTTAAACCAATAATAATCAGGATACTACATTAGGACTCGAAACCAACCCGTCGGTCCCAGTTCCTGAAACCAAAACCGGCCAAATCGGTTAAACTCCATCGGATCAGACCTATTGACATCCCTACTTCCAACCACACTCCTAAACAAATAACCTTCCTCTATTATGGTGGGACAATTCATCTTACTACTTATTTTATTTGTGACAAACAAATAAAGCAAAGTCAAATATGAAGCAAAAATAAAATAGAATTTACTACCTATGTTATTTGCATTCCCATACATTCGCATAATCACATTATTGCACTGCAACCAAACTGAGAATTATTAAAACAAAAATCCATATCAGTTTTTGAACTTTGACAAGGTAGTGGTTATATCATATTGGGGTGGGACCCAAGCTCTAGGGTAGTTTTTGAACTTCCTAAACCAGCAAGCTTTTAAATCAATTGAATTTAATTTTATTGAATCCAACGATAGAGATAGGAATGAAATAATTGGGTAGAAATTAATCTGGACATATATACGTGGCATTAATGAAGGGGGCTTTTGGAGAATAAATATGATCTAGAGGGTAATTTAGTCCAATGCAATAACTATCCTAAAATTAAAGGGAAGGAAGTGACCCGGCCAAGCAAAAAGGGGGAGTGGCAGTAAAATAAAACATTCCTTCAGGGATTAAAGACGGTCGGTTAAAGAGAGATTTCCTGCATTCACTGTTAGGTTACATTGTTTTGTTAGGTTACTTGGTTTGAGAGAGGTATTCTGTCAACTCTCTCCCAGAACTCTACACGTGGAGAACTGCTGGATTGACAGGTGGAAAATCCCTGGTCCCCTTGACGCGTGGGTCCATAGGATGGGCTGTTGGAGTGCATCCAAGTGGTGAGTAGAGTCGGTCTCAGGCTATGAATGACTCTTTCCAGGAGTTTCATCACACGTGAACAAACATTAATGCACTTGAAATTTGAAATCTAGCTTTGTTACAGCTCTTCTCTGCTACCTGACTTCATATTTTGGATTTTGGTGAGAAGAATATACAGATACAGAGCTTCTATATTTGTCTTTAATTATTTAAAGAAAGTCCCCCCAACCCACCCACACAAAGAGAGAGAGAGAGAGAGCGCTTTCTATCTGTTTTTCACCCAGAAATGTTGTCAGGCTGGGATGAGACGTGGATGGGTTTGGGTGATTTGTCACAGGTCAAACGGTTCAATTGTTCCATTCTTTCAAACCGAAAACCCAAGAAAAAATAAAAATCAAAAGTAGTTCTAGAGCAAATTTTGAAACTATTTTACATATCAAAAGGAAGCACATGATAACCTTAACCAATCAATATTTTCTAAAGAACTGGGCAACCAAAGAACAGGTCTGATCCAAGTCCAACAACATTGTTTTCACCTACTGGTTGAAAGTTTCACTCATCTTGTTCTTCATCAAAATCCACCCAGAATATAGATTGAAGGAATCCCCACTGAGGGCTTAGGTTTAGCAATAAAGATGGACAGCCAAGATCAGTGAAATATGGAATACATGATGCCTGATGAGTGGGACTGATATGATGTAAATTAATTAATATTAATGTAGACAGCTATCAAACCAGCTGCCTGCCTGGTGGGACCGGATTGTAAAGGTTTTGCTCTTGCAATGATATGAAGAGGACAATGTAAAGAAGATAATGAAGATGCCAAAAAATTGCAAGCAAGCAACATATGAGCTAGCATTTAGCAATGCATGGCTTGGGTGGGTGGGAGCTATTAAAACCAGTTTATGGAAATTGACTTAGTGAGATGTGGTAGTTGCGCTCTCATCATATCATGGCTAGCTCTTCAGTCCCCACCTATATCAAACACTCCCTTAACTCCCAGACTTAAAATTAAAGGCAAATAATGGCTCCAAGCAAACATTCAATTCATAGGGAAAGCCAACTATATATCTGTTATAAAATATGAGAGCTCTCTCATTTTTCATGCAGCTCCCCCTGGAAGGAATCTTTAGAACTTCTCAAATCTGGCTTATAATTCAAGAAATATCTTTCCATCCCTAGTTTCTTCTGTGGTTTAGTTGAAAAACTGATGATACCAAGGAAGTTTCTAATATTTCTTTACAGGTTTCTCCTTGATAGGTTAAACACTATTCTGTCAGTATGTGGCACTGTGGCACAAATCTCTCTCTCTCTCTCCCCGTGTGTGTGTGACTGTGTAGTATTTAATAATCAGTATGGCTGTGATGACTCAAACCTTGAGAAAGCGTGTTGGTCCCCCAGGACAAGCATCCTCTTTGAATAAAAAGATGGAGACATTTAAGTCAAACAGATGAACTTCTAGGAATAATCAATCAGACCTACAACTGGTCATTATTTAAAACTCCGGACGGCATCACAGCTGGGGGCTATTACTTTTATATTGTACACGTGGCATATTTTTTATCTGTGTTGTGTTGCTGACCAAATGAGATCTGTCTGATCTGATGGCCATGCCTTCATCATTGACCACAAAGGTAGGAGCCATGTTCTATTTATGTGTATTACTGAGCATGCTGGAACATCATCAGGACTGGGGTTCAAGCCTTTGGTACCAACTTACCAATCAAGAAGTAGCACATTGATTGGAGGTTTTGATATCAATCAATTGATCATAACCATGGTGGCATTCATCCTTTTGTCATTGAAACTTGAAAGCAAAATAAGGTATGTAAAATTTAGAAAAAAAAGAGAGAGAAAATACTACACCCAGAAAGATACACAAATCCATCTTAAAAGAACAAAAATGAAAAATTTTCTTTGCATCTTAATAATCACTGCTCAAAACATCCTAAACAATTTTAGTGTGGGCTCTGTAAATTCATGAACTAGACAAAAACATTCAAGTGAGAAACAGAATTCAAGCGATAAACAGAATGAAATACAAAAAAAAAAAAAAAAAACAAGAGGAAAACCCAGGTTTCCTTAGGATTGTAGGAGATTAGTGGAACAGAAAAAGATAAAGAAACTAAAATAAATGAAAAGTATAATAAAACTAGTGTCATTAACTCAACAGAACAATGAATTTTAAGCCTTTAACAGAAGGTGCAGAAATAGACTGCAGAAAAGAAGACCAGAGCATTAACAGCAGTCTTCTATCTCGTCCCTTGTAGCCATGATTATTCTTCAAGTCATAGCTAGACTTCTCTCAGTAACCTCACAAAGCATTGACCGAAAGGCATGAACTAGAATTATATTAATTGGTACAATTGATTGTCCTCACAGTAACAGCTAACAGAAACAACTTACACAGTATTTCTATCAGTTCAATTGTTAACCCAGTAATCTTAATAAAAAAGAAAAAAGAAAAAACGAAGGAGCACCATGGATTTACTTGTTGTGAAGAGGATTTGGACCCGTATGAATTTTCCTCTTATCTTCTCCGAACAAGACAGCAGTATCTCCTTTACCCACTCCAAACGTAGCAGGACTTGAGACGACTGGAATAGAGCTCAAATCAAGAAACCGGGCTCTTCTGGGCGGCAACTGTCCGGCGTCGTTGCCGACGGCAGCAGATAAGCGCAACTGAGTAGAGATCAAGACGACCCATAAACAGAAAACTGCAGCTTTACCTCTAGAGCCACTCCTCCTCCCTCTTCCTGTAGACCCAGTCATTGCACCGGCTATGGTGGACTCACTGCTTTCTGTGTCACGCTAGTCACTGAACCAGACTGGGCGAAAGAGAACCATTGAAGGCTGAATTTGATCTAAAGCTAGCTAGCTCACCATGTGGAGTAGAACCGAAATAGGTACTCGTGGTTTCAGTCGGTGTGTGGGTTTTCAAACCGCTGTGAGATGAGAGAACCTTCGATTCGATGCTCTCCTTATCTCATGGGACCAGTCACATGGACCTTGAAACTTGATTCCTGGAACCTTCTTATGTTTCTTTGCTTTCTTTTTTCTTCTTTCTCTACTGTGAATCTTTGGGCTTCGAACCCTTTCACTGCATGTTGTGAATATTTATTTGGTTAATCTAACCAAGTCATTTGGTTTGAGAGAGTCGGATGTTCAGTATTTATAGCCGTTGTCTCCGGAATATTCAAAGCTTTCATGGAAATGAAGGAGCTTGGAAAGCTGGAAATGTACCTCACCCTTTGCTTCTGCCAGCAAGCTGTTTATGCTACATACTTAATTGCCATATTATATAGCTATAGCTCCCATTTCACTCTATTCAATTACTTCTTCTTTCCCATCTGGGAATGACTGAATTGCCCTTGTTGTTCCGTACTTCAATTTCTCTCCTCTGTTTGGCTAGTGATGAAGTTCCACTCTTCAATGTGGGGCCCTTGAATTAATTTTTTTTTTGGGGGTAAGCAAACCCAAATTAATTAACTATATTATAAAAAGGAGAAATGTCCAAAATAAGAATTTCCTTATTCTCCCCTAGCCAGAGACAGGCTCTCAACCCAGCAAGAATCTACGACAGCAGTTTGAGCTTCATTCCTTAAGAGCAATTCTCTGAGCTGCCTGATTTGCATGCAATTCTATTAGGTTATGTTTGGTTTGATAGAAAATAAGAGAGAAGCACAAAGTTTGAGGGGATGTACTTAACAGATTTGCAATGTTTCTTTCTTACTTTCTATTAAACCAAATACAATGACAATCCTGCTGTAGGCAAGCTTTTTAGGCTGGAGGGGTGGATTGTAAAGTAGACAAAAGAGAAAAGCTCTTATGTTATGGCCGCCAGACAAACTCAGTCTCCATGAAGACTCAGGCTCCTCATGCTATTTGAGAGTCCTACGTGTTTGTCAGTCATTTGCCCAAAAACTAAGGCAATTCAAAAATCCAAATTTCTAGACCAATCAATGATGTACACGTTATGTATTCAGCGTACGTACAGCTCTCTAGATCATCAACTGTGAACCATTTGAGGAAAGAAAGGAAATCTAAACTGCTTCTCTCTCTCTCTTTCATATATGTAGATGCAGATTAGTACTGTAATGCACGTAAAAAGCACATAAATCGATATATGTTTGAGGGTGAAGCCTGCAAAGCGTTTAATATACAAAAGGACAAAGCGTAGCACAAAAATCCCTGCTTATGTTTTGTTCTGTTGTGATTTGACTTCTCCCTATATATGATGTGAGCAATTTAGCATTGTCAGTTTGGCATTTGAACGGTTCAGTACAAACTACAAAGCAATGGAGGCATCAACAGTAGTACTGCTGTGGGGCCTCCTTAACTTGCCAGCTGTTGCTTATTTAGATGATCAGAAGGGGTGCTACAGGATTTAGCTGGTTCATGAACCAATTAAGGGAATTGGGTTCTTGTGTCACTGGCCCGACCATTAATTGGTCTAGCCAATCACCCATTATATCATGTTATGATTATTTTAAAATGCAAAAAAGAAAAAATTTAAAAACTAAGATTATTTGTAAAACATTATAGAAAATAGGTAAAATAATTGGCTAAGTTTTTGGTTTGTTGTTGAGTGACTTATATAAGTCCATGTTATAATTAGAAGGGTGAATTATTTAAGGGAAAATCTATGATATGGAAAAGATATGATATGGAAAGAGTTTTGATCAATCAAAATCTACCCATGAATTTTGATAAATAACATCTGATTCTTTATCATATTTATGATTCAAATTTATTGGTCAATTGCTTTTCGGGTTTTGATAATTTATACCTTTCTGTTTTTTTCTTCTATTTTTGTAGGAATTTTGTACTTTCTGTTTAGGATTTGACTATAAGACTGAAAAAACTAATAACCAATGAACCAGTATTATAGATATGAAAACTAACCGGGTGGTATTTATCAAAATTCACGGAGATTTAGGGGGCATGTGAATCTCCCACCCCACACCCCTAATGGTAAAATTTACAGGATTTTGATTGGTCAAAGTTCTTCTGATATCATGTATTTCTTGCATCATAGATTTTCCCTTTTATTGAATAATACAGCCACCACTTTTGGAAAAACTGTAATTTTAAGTATTTTGATACACAAAAGACTTACAAAAACTCTTAGGGGACCACTTGATAATGGCTGAAGTATTATTAATTTTGTCTTCTAAATGATAATATACGATAAAATATTTGAAGGTATAGTAGCTAATCAACTAAACTTCATAATCATTTAAGGAGCTTACAATCTCCTTAACAACTTATTCACTAAAATACAAAGCAATAAGCCATTCAATTCAGCCACTTCAAGCAGTTACCAAACAGCACTTTAGGTTTGTATAGATGTAATGAAGCGAAAAGGAGGGAATACTAACATGGGTATTATTGTCCGTTTGTTAAATCAACTGAATGGTGTTAGAGTTGAAATTAAGAAATGAAAAACCAAGGAAGTTGCTTGGCATTTCCAGAAATAGGAGCAGTGGCAATCTCAGGCGCCAGGCCAGGAGCCAAGTGCTAATTCACTAGCTTGGGCCTGGCACAGCTTAGCCTATTTAACTAAAATGGTAGGCCCATGCAAGCCCAAAATTAAGATAGAACCAATATACATTAAAAGGCAATTCACTGTAAATATCTACACTTATTATGTGCACTATCATAATTTTGTAACTATTTTTGTAGCTTTAATTTAGCCGAGTACTAATTGAAGCCACCCAAGCTTGGATTAAGCTTGTTCAGGTAAACGAGCTTAGGTAAACAGAAACAGATCTCTCTCTCTCTCTAAAAAACTTTGCCAATTTCTCATGGTCATGGATCTTGATTTCTTGATTTGCCTTCTCATAGTCACTAAACAAAATGGAATCGGAAAACAATAAGATTCAAATAACTAACCATATATAGTTGGGACTTGGGACAAGGCCTAGATGATGAAGATGATGAGCTAGGTTAGACCGGTCAAGTTGGACCATGCCATATAAACCAACCAAGTTGTACCAACTGAACCAGGCCCGATCTATCTCGAACCCAAGGCTAGTTCAGATGGTAACAAGCACCTGGCTGAAGATTGATTGCCAACTCCAAATCAGTAGGCCTTTCATCCCAACAATATAATGGAACTCATCCTGATCCTCCAAATATGGGAGAAGTACTAGCCATGAGCCCCAGAGTATCTTAAAGTTCTTATGCCCAGAAATTTCAAGGGTCACTGGCTCCTTGGTCCTTTCAGTACAAATCAATCAATTATGATAAAAGCCTGGGCCCGGACACTGGACTGGATCTACTAGATCTCATATTGACATGATCAAGACCTACATGAAGCCGAAAAAACAACCTACTTAATTGGGCTCAGAGATTGCCTGAAACATCAAAGCAATCATACAATGGTTTTGCCCACATTTTTTGAAATGCAAAAGATTGTCATATTGTTATAATACACAAGTCAAAGTGGTTAGATAACAGTTGTAATTTTAATACTAATTTTTTGGGGTAGGCCCCTTGAGGTAGGGCACCCGGCCATTAGTGGGCTCTGATCCTTTTATGTACGACATGTTGTGAGTTAGAGGAACCCAGACCCGAAGTAGCCCATATAAATTATTTTCATATAGGCAACCAAGGGTGCTGTGTTACTAGAAAAAGCTTTTTTCATCATCTGTACCTACTCTTCCAATAGTATTCATCACTTGGGAAGCTTGTCCTTCAGCCTGCAAGAGTAGTAAATTAAAATTTAATGGAGTCCAAGCTTGTGAGATGCAGAGCTGCACCATACATAATTGGAGTCTGGAGAGAAGCACACAGGCCAGCTGGGTTTTGAGTCTTTTGACTTTTGGATATCACTGTTGATCCTTGTTGTTCAATTAGTAGCCATAAGTCAGGGTTCGGGGGATTCAGACCACATTAATCCAAGTTTTCCCACCATTGACCACAAGTTAATCAGTGAGTTGTAACCACTGAATCTTGATTTTTTTTTTCCTTTTGCATCTCTAAGAAAAAGGATGAATAACCAAGGAATCATTCACATGGCAAATTGGTTTAGCGGTGAAAAGGGGTGCAAGTTGAGTTGCTGATTACATTGATCTCAGGCTCAGGGGTCCACTGAAAATTTAACAGATTCCTGACCTAACCCAAGTTGCATCCTTAAAACTGTTAGCAGTTTTATTGTTTGTGAAATATTTAAACTGTCAATAGCCATTATTGTTTGTGAAAAAAAAAATACAATGAAATTCCATTGCTGATATGGATGGGAGTTGGAAGATTGCTTAGCTGGCAAGCCCAAGGTCCTTTAGTTGGTGGACAGATCGGATTGGCAACCTCATCCCTTCGTATGGTAAAAATATAGCAGGTTGTGTACGAAAATTCCCTGTCTGCACCCCCCCCCCCCCATTAATTGGGAGAGGTTTCTTGCTAGATCTTGACATGATTTTTTGGCTGCAACTTGGATGCCCAACAAAATCTCATCTCTATGCTTTAGTCATGGCCACTTGCGCTCTGGGACCCACTAATTAGCAGCATAAAGCATCTTTACAAGAGTAGAACCCACTGGACCGGATGTTGATCCCAACCCAACACGGTCCAATATGAGTCAGGTCTAATCTAATGCAATAAATATTTTGAACCATTAAGTGTGGAGTCTGGACTGCTCCAATTTAATATCTTATTGGTCCGTTCAACCCTTTAAGTCGAGACTCGGGAGTCATGGGTACACATTTGACATGTTGACATTACCCCAGTGGAAGGTCAAAAGGAACTCCAATCCCTATTTTATTTTATTTATTTTTTTTTTTAAGAAAAATTTTGAAAGGTGTTTGCCTTCTCAAAGAAGAGCGTTTTGACTTTGGATTAAAGCTCTGCATTCTGCAAACTTTATAAAAATCAAACGCGATAAGGTGTTCGTGAAAAGAATAGAAGAAGAAAAATGAACATTTGGCATTGTTTGTTTATTTGGAAGGATGGGCCCACATCGAAGTGTTGTAGCCCTAGACCTGCCAGACCTACCCGGGGAGTACTGTAGAATAGGATCTGGGCCTGGACATGCATGGTCCTGGACAAGGCCCAGACCCGACCTGTTAGCAGCACCCTAATTTTATATAAATTGAGCATCTCTCCTGTTTTAATGTTAGAACTTAGAAATGCAACCCTCTTGTTCTTTTCAACAGCCTTTAATAGGACAAATTTCAGCATAAAACCTCTTGTTTTGTGGCTAAACTAGGTCAATGTGATGGGCACTTTCTTCAATTAAAATAATTAAAAATAACCAACAATGTTCAGAGAACGGACCTAAGCTGAACTGTTTTTCCTTTCCTGGGTCATCGGTCAACCACGCAGATCAAAACGATCAACATGTGACACATCATCATATGCATATATATACATACACCACTAAGGAATTTTGGGAAAATAATAGTTAGAAGCGGCTCAACATTTAAAATGACATTTCAGGTTGGTTCAAAAATCAATAAAGCTCCGACAGTCAGTTGTATATTTCAAATTATAAAATCCCTTACCATGTCATCATTGAAGGCTTATGTGGCTATTGTCAATATGGGACTCTTAATCTATATTGGATACATAATGAATTATTTGAAAATTAAAAAAAAAAAAGTGTTTTCATTTTCTCTCCCACTCCCTCTATCTTACGATCTCCCTCCCACTCTCTAACTCTCACAGTTGTCTCTCCCTATTCAACGACTGTGTGATTTGAGAAAAGGGTTTTACATTCTTTTCGTCAATCTCTCTCTCTCTCTCTATCTCTATCAATCAATTATTCTCCCTCAATCTCTCTTCTGGTCAATCTTTCCTCTCTCAATATCTATATCGGTCTCTCTCAGTTTCTTTCACGCTCCCTCTCTCATTCTTTTTTTTTCTTACACACATACATTATTAATTAGGTCGTGTTAAAGAAAATAAAACTAACTTGGTATGTTTTTAACTGCTTCATTCCAATTTGATAAAAATTCATAAGAAATTCTTGGCTAACTTATATCTTGATAGAAATTTATAACTTGATTGTACAAGTTGTTGGTTCATTGACTAACTTATAACTTCTACAGTTCGATTAATACCATATAAGATTCTATGAAAAATAAAAAAATGAGGGACGGAGCGGGAGAAAGACTAAGGGACAACGATAGAGATTGAGGAAAAATAAGAGATCTAGGGAGAGAGAGATTTTGATTTGGATGTAGACCAAAGTTGAGAGAGTGGGAGAAATAGAGGGAACAGAAGATCGAGAGATGATTGTGAGAGTGAGAGAGTGGAAGGGAGATTGAGAGGTAGAGGGAGTGGGAGAGGCAAATAGAGTAGGAGATCGAAAGGTAGAGGGAGCAAGAGAGACAAAGGGAGTGGAAAATCGAGAAATAGAAGGAGTGGGAGATCAAGAGACAGAAGGATCAAGAGATATATGATTTGATTTTGATATAAAATTTTTGTTGTGTCCAATATGGATTAAGAGCCCTATGTTAGCAATAGCCACGTAAGCCTCTGATGACATGTTGAGGGCTTTTATAATTTGAAATGTACAACCGATTATCAGAGTTTTGTTGATTTTTGAACCAACCTATAACATAAATTTAAATATACAACCGGTTCTGACTATAATTTTCCCAATATTTTTTACAAAAGTAATCGGGTAAGGTCCCTTCCAATGCATTACCCAAAATTAAAAAAAAAAAAAATTGACGATCAAGCACAAAGGTCACAGTCCCTTGGAAGTTTTTATATACATTGAAATTTGTATGAATAAAAACTTACTGATTTTAGGAAATTGAGACCGGTTCAGTAGTTCTTTAATTGGAATGGTTGGTTGACCAATTTTTGTTATCATCAGTTTTTTAGTGCCTGAATGAACCGGCTAGTGGACCAGATAATTGTTTTGTTATTCGGCCCACATCTCTAAACATTGATAACCAAAACCTAGAACTGATCCAAGTATAATTGTATCATTATACGGAACCACACCCTGGGTCACTTCAATCTAGTTACGTCGGTGCAATTGAGCCATCAATAACCCTAGTTTACATACAATCCAGTCTACTTAACATGGGTTAGACCCACCCCAAATGGGATGGAGATGGGGATGATTTTCTCCCTACAAGGATGTAGATAGAAATTTTCATCCCCATTTGCAGGCACGGGAGATTACTTCCCACCCCATGGTTATGTATGTAGGTAGGTAGGTAGGTATGGTGTTTTCAACCTATCGTTGACCTGGTCAGTCAAACTGTTCGAATTGTCACTCGGTCAAGATTTCAAGTCCAATTCAATCAAGACCCATCAAACAGTCAAAAATTGTTGACTTGGTCAAGAATCATTCGACTCGGTCGGTTCAACCGTTGGCCCGTTCGACCTGGTCATCGGGTCACGGGTTGCACACTCAATGTATGTAAACTTTCAGAGGCCATAATTTTGTACTCCGGTGTCCAATTGGAGTGATTTTTTTAATCTTGGGCAAATTTTCGAGATCTATGCATCCCAAGGAATCATAGGTGCCTTGTCCTGCTATTTGCGCAAAAACAAAAAACCCTTTTGGCCTCAAATTGTAATTTTTAATATTTTTTATAAATTAAAAAATTAAAAACTGAGTTAAAAAATATAAATTAAATATAAAAATACATATAACATATCTAAAACATATTTATACATATATACATATGTATATATATATTTAATACATATATATATATATATATATATATATATATATATATATATATGATGACGTGGTATGGTCTAAACCGTTTGACACGGTCGATTGAATCGATGACCCATGACCTGGAGGCAAAATGGTTCGGCCTCCGGGTCGGTTTTTAAAACATTGGGTAGGTAGGTAGGTAGGCATTAAAGAAATTAGGTAAATTAGATTAATTAGAAAATTGATTTACTAAGTTAACTATGTCAATTAAGTTAAGTTATGGTTAATTTACTATTAGTTACGCTAATTAAGTTAGTGTTTAACTAATAATTTACTCCTCATTGTTGTTAACTATTTACTATTAAATTAATTATTGTCATTTTAATGACTAATTTGATAAAATCTTGAAGTAATTTATTTTAAGGTTAATAAAATTTATTTGTTAACTAATAGATATATTAGGATTTAAAGTGATCTATTTTCAAACTTTAGGGTCTAAAGTGGCGTACGGCATACTAAATGGATTTGTCGACGTTGTTTCAAACATCATATGTTTTTGCCTACCAATGGCTTTTTCACCAAAGCTTAGGCTCAAAAATGGTTTTTTAAGGCAAAATTTGACCTTTCCACAAAATTTAAGGGTTATAAGAGCCAAAAATTCATAAATTATGTAGAAAATGTTATTGTATATTTCTAATATTTTATATTAAATAGAACAAATTTGACAAAAAATAATAAGTTTTTTATTAATGATAGCAACAAAATACAAGTTCAGGACTAACCCAAAAATTTGTTTGTTTTTTCTTTCTGATGGTGAATTAACAATTCAACTTTTTGAGTCAAATGTATCAATCCTTGATGTCATAACTAAATAATAGTAATAATTAAAAATGAAAACACAAAAAAAAATATAAAAGAATAAAAATTAAGAAAAAAATGAAAACACACATATACATATAAAATAAACCAAAAGTTTTGATTTAAATCCAAATTACATATCAAACACCATTAACGATAGAACATACTAAAAATGACTACAATACCTTATATAAAGAATAAAAGGAGTTGAAAATAACTTCTTTGAGACTTGAACCTATGACCTATTAATAATTGTAAAAACATTTAGGAATGGGCTTTTTATGGATTCAAGAAAAAAAAAAGACAAAAGACCGCATAAAACATTTAAATCAACTTTACTAATAAATACATATTAATTCTTTAATTTAATGTAGGAAAAAACATAAGTATGAACATATGGGTTGGATTTATTTTTGGGCTTTCATGAGACTACACAACTGGGGTAGCCCATCTCCAGACCCATGATCCCCTCAACCCTGTGAAGTCTCAGGCTATAACCAGCCAGATACCTTACCAATCATACCAGTTGGCATTTCCATCATATTGGTGGGATTGAGATGGGTAAATATTAAATTCGATTATAAATAAATTGAATGATTAAATCTGTATTGCTTTAATCGGACAACACTACAAGGCTGATGATGGGCCAGGCTGGGCCGGGCTCTGGGCCTATGTCTCTATATATGTTATAAGATATGATATCCGAAAAACATCTCACCAATCAATTGGAATCACGAACGTAGTAGTCAATCAGGTGTTCTTTATCAAAATTCATGGGTGGGTTTTGATTGATCAAAACTCTTTTTATACCATATCTTTCTTGTACCATAGATTTTCCCTATTTTATATCATATATGTTCTTCAATAATATTGATATACACATACGAATCTATTGGAGCCGGTCTTGAACACAAAACCCAGGAAGAACTAACGAGTATGAAAATTTGTGGGCCGGGCCAAGTTTTTTTAAGTGATTTGGATACTTGAAAATTAAAAAAAAAAAATTGATTTAGATACTTAGAAGTACAGGTGTAATGTGGGTTGTGTCAGGCTAGTACAGCCAATTTATGTGAGCCACTCGGACTATAGTGGGCTATGCTGTGCCAGCAAATGGTACTGGGCAGGTTGTGCCTGCTTGGCCCGGAACCCCTTAAAAGGGAAGCCCCGCATGGCCCGAAGCACAAGCTGACATGGGCCCATGTCAGGTCAGGCCGTGGGCACCGTGATTATTTTTTTAGAAAGTTTGGAAAAAATAATGAAAAAAAATAAAAATAAATTAACAAGATAAACAATAATGAAAAAAAACTCTTAAATTTTTATTTCATATGAAATATTACAATAAAATTGAAATAGTAGTATAATAAAATTAAGAATAAAAATTTATATATATATATATATTCAGCATGATACAGGGGTTTGGACGATCTACTTGCTACAGTGACCGGGCCAGGCCTGGCATGGCCCCGAGTCATGCTGGGCCATGTCGTCCGTAGGCGGCTCGGCCCAGGCAATAACATGTCGTCGTCGGCTATTTCACAACGAATTACGAAACACTAATTAATGGTGATAAGAGATAAAGAACGTTGGACCGTGCCAGCCCGGCCCACTTGGGCACTAACAAGTCAACTACTTTACAACGAAGCACTTACTCAGTGTGGCGAATTGGCGATAAGAGATGAGAGAGAACTTCCATTGATGGTGAGGGCGCTATTTGAGTCTAGCGCTTCCATAATTTCCATTGGTTTCATATAAGGTATAAATCCAGTCGTATCGCTTGCACAATCTGGCATGATTTTGAATTGGCCCGGCATAATAGTTTATGGATTGTATCGGGTTTGGAGTTTTAGGTTTGTGGATTATATCACTCGTGGCCGGTTCGGTACAGCTTATATATATAAAATATTATTAAAATAAATAAATTTCTTTAATTTTGTTACACTATTTTATTTAATTATTATATATTATATACATCAAAATTTTTTAAATAAATAATTTTGATATGATCTATTACCCGACCTAATCTAAGGCTCAGCCCATGAATCAATCCATCTCGTAGCATGGGACGATACAGGCCCGTATGAACTCAAACAGTAGGCCATGTCAGCCCGACCCTCCAAAATATATCAAGGGAGGAAGGCACGGTCCGAGACCGCCCACAGGCCGGCATGGCACGGTCCGCGCAAATGTATATCTCTCATATGGATCCACGAGGACAAATGGACAATACAATGTGGGGGACAGGTACAAATTATATTCCAATCTGATGTCAATAAATCATTCCATCATCAAGTTAGGATTTAGGATGATGGTCCTGAGATATATGTGTGAATATGCGTAGACACCTGGAAGATTCGTTGAGGAGAGGGGAACCCGCAAGGATTTTAGAATCCCCAATTCCCCCCCCCCAGTCTTGATTCAACCAACTGACCCCGGCTTCGCCTTCAGATTTCCAAACTGTGAGCAGAGGCAAGAAGCAACAGAACATCGACTCCTCTTGCTCTTAGCGCGCGCCAGCAGGTTCTTTCTCTCCCCTCTCCCTCCCTCTCTCTCTCTCATCTATCATACAGAAGTTTTTATTTTGTTCATTTCTTTCTTGTATGTGCAGAATTAGAGTTAATTTCAGTTTGCTCAGAGAAAAACCAATTTTTATTTTGTTTTTCGTTGACTTCGATATTAATATTGCTTGCTTGCAACTGAACACCAAAGAGCAGATATGTATTGTTTGGTAATTCTTGAGCTTATGACAAGGAAAGGTATTCGCTGAAGTTTCCTTAAAGATTAAATTCATAAATGCTTAAACAAATTAAAACAAAAATGATGGTCTTGATAGGAATATATCCCAAGTTTAGGCTCACTTTGTTGTCTAGAGGTAACCTCTGCCTGATGCGTTTGAACAAATATAGCTCAATAATGATTTGATAAAGTGGGTTCCAATCACTGGTGGGAGGTCAAAGGAAGTAATTCGGGCTGCAATTAGAAATGTATTTGTTTTGGTTGAACCATTTGCAGAGTTCTAGAATTAAGTGACTTCCTGAGAAGAATTGAATTAGCTTAGTGGGAAAAAAAAGTTTGATTTTAAATCGTAAATCTTAACTAAAACTTACTTAACAAAGAGGATTTACTCTGCAAAAGAAATTAAGCCCTTTTCTAAATTCTGCTTTTTCTGCATTTTGGCCTAAAAGAAGGAACAAGGACTGTTGCAGAGTCAGGAACTACAGTTCCCTTTTGACCCCCAAATACAACCTTAGGTTATAATTAGGAAAGTTTTAGATGTCTTTTGAAGGTTATGAATGAAGATAAAAAATATTGATAAATGGTGGTTAACAGTCCAGATAGGGTAACTTATGGGTGCTTCCAAACTCCCGGTGGATGAGAAAGAATGAGACCCAACCAAGATCGATAGTTGTGTAGGATGGAGACCATTGGTAATACCTATGAGGAGTGGTTTCTGAGTTGAGGTAGTGAGAAAACATTTTAAAAACTTTCTTAACAGAAGGTACAGCTCTTTCTGAAGCAGGATAGCTGAATAAGGTGTGTCTATCCAAACATAAATTGGTGCCATTAGGCTTGGATGATGATGGCAAATAGTTCATAGGATATAGCATACTGGAGAGCCTGCTATCAATGTGTTGCATTGCTGCTAGATCTACGAATTTCTCTTGGTGTTTAACATGTTACATGCTTTCTCATTTATTGGCAGAAAATCAGGTGATGTATTTCCAGACCATAAGATAATTTTCCTGTTATTTTGTATTGTTAACAGGTTGTAGCTGCTGGCGTGCTTCTTTCCATCAATACTTGCAAGTTCCTGGTTGCAGTTAATCCATTGCATAAAATCATAAGTAACTCATGAGTCCTCAGAGCATGATGAACTCCTGCAAAGTCCTAGAAGAGGTCCATGGAGTGCAGCGATTGCCCCATTCTCCATTTATAGTGAAAGAGATCCCTAAAGACAGGGACTTGCACCAACCTACGTCTGAAGGTTCAGCTTTTGGTTCTAACCAGAGACTATTAATGCAGTGAGTTCTACAATTTGATTGTGTAAACTACAATGCATATGACTGTGCATGGAAGAATACATAAGAACTATATTTATCCTAGACACATCTTAATGACAGACACTAATAAAAGGTTCAGGACACAATGACCTCAGAAAAATCAAAAGCTTGGAAAACTTGTACAGTTCATTGTGCATGGTAGGAGATATATTAAGCATAATTAATCTAAGTGTAGTATGTAAATAGATATTTGCATATACATGAATATGTTAGGGACTGCCTAACTCAGGGACTCTTTCGAGGGAGCCTGCCTCCTGAATGTGAGAGAGAGAGAGAGAGAGATAGAGAGATAGAGAGAGAGAGAGAGATTGTATTCCCAAATCGATAATCCCCTCCTAGCTTCCTTTCCTTATTTATATACTGCTGTTACAATTCTGTTATACCCGCCTCTCCACTTGTCCAGTTTGTTAGTTAGTTTGTTCTAGTGGTTGGCTGTTAGTTACATTCTTTAAAGGCTGGTGTGGCCTTTTCTTGTACACTTGTATTCCCTTTATTTGTGTCTCAACAGTCCCTCCTCCCTTGAAAGCGACCTTTCCCTCAAGGTCAAGATGTGGAAATCTATTATGTAAATCCAAGAAAGGTTCCCAAGTTGCATCCTCAATTGGGAGACCTGACCATACCATCAATGCCTCTGGTTCGATGTGATTCCCTTTGTGTATCCACCTGAAATCTGTTCCTTAGGTTCTTGGAAGATCACTAAGAACTTCTGAAGTAGCTTCTGTAGTTGTGTGCGGCCTTCTTCGGATCTGCTTCCTTGGGCTAGAATGGGGCCGTTCCCGTGGGAGTCTATCTACATTAAAACGATGTGGGCTGGGTCTGTTGCCTGTTTCCTTAGGGAGGCGAGACTAATAGGTCCTGGACCCTTGAACAGTTGCCCTTGAATATGCACCTGTGAGCTGCCCACTTGAAAATCCATGGTGAGACATGCCCAATCACATATCACAGGCCCTAGTTGCCTTAACCATTAGACTCCGAGAACTACATCTGCTCCACTGATTTCCAGGGGGTGCAGATCTACCTCGAACTCATGTCCTTGTATCTTCATCTTTAATTCTGTGCACGTATTGTCGCAAACCAAGTTGCTCCCATTAGCTACGTGCACCCGGAAGGTTGTACATGGTTGGACTGGAATCCCTAGTTGTCTGACCAATGTTTGGGTAATGAAATTGAGAGTGCTGCCACTATCTATCAGAACTGACACATGGCGCCCTTGTACCAGTCCGGTTACTCTCATAGTTTGAGAAGAAGCAAGACCAGTCAAGGCTTGCAGGGGTACTTCCGGGTATTCCTTTGTCCATTGCCCCCATTCTTGGTTGTCCATTGGCTCTTTAATGTCTGTTGATTGCTCGACGTATTCGGTTTCAGGTTGAAGGAAGAAAACTTGAGGGATCTTACAGCGATGGCCCGACCCGAATTTGTCTCCACATGCATAACAAAGGCCCTTTTCCCATCGGGCTTGCATCTCAGCCCATGTTAACCTCTTGGCTGAGTCGGGGCCTGAACCTGGTTCTGGGTTCGGTATACCTGGTATGATCGCAGCTCCCAGAGGTTGATTAATCCTTCTTGCCCGATTCAGTTTGTCTTCATATAGTCTAGCTAATGTTGCTGCTTCAAGAACGGTGGTGGGCTGCATGGATTTTACCTCCAGCCACAATTCTTCCCTGAGTCCACCAACAAAACTGCCAACAAGCACGTTTTCTGGCCAGCCTTGCACGCACACAGCTTATCTTTCGAACGCCATCTGATAATCTTGGACGGAGCCAGCCTATCGTAGCTTAGCGAGGCTTTCATCATAGTTCTCAAAGGCCGAGACTCCAAATCGCATGGTTAAGGCATCGGTGAAGTCTGCCCATGTGGCTCTTGGGTGCCGTCGCCGGTACCACTGGTACCAGACGATCGCCTCTCCTTCCAGGTGTGCAGAAGCTAATGGGACACGATTAGGTCTCTGTGTGTCGTGCTAATCAAAGTATCTTTCTGTTCGCAAAAGCCAGGATGTGGGATCTCCCCCTGCGAAGATGGGAAACTCGATTCTTGCTGTTCTTGATCCGCTTCGATGACTGGTGTCACTGCGCTCTTTCTGATTCGGCGCAGGTGGTGCCTGTGTCAGTCGTTCAAGCAAGGATGCGAAGCTTTCTTTGATTTCTTTGACGTCAACCAATATTCTTTGCATTTCTCCTTCCATGTTGTCGACTCTGTTCTCCATTGCAGATGACCTTGTGTTTGGCATCTTGGCTCTGATACCAACTTGTTAGGGATTGCCTAGCTCAGGGTCTCTTTCGAGGGAGCCTGCCTCCTGAATGAGAGAGAGAGAGAGAGAGAGAGAGAGATTGTATTCCCAAATCGATAATCCCCTCCTAGCTTCTTTTCCTTATTTATATACTGCTGCTACAATTCTGTTATACCCGTCTCTCCACTTCTCCAGCTTGTTAGTTAGTTTGTTCTAGTGGTTGGCTGTTAGTTACATTCTTTAAAGGCTGACGTGGCCTTTTCTTGTACACTTGTATTCCCTTTATTTGTGTCTCAACAGAATATTATATATTTAATACAACAAAAGTAGTTAGATAATAAGATACAAAATTACCTAAATTCTGTCACATTGAAAGTGCCACTGTATTATAAACTTGACTATAACAAGTCTGACACAGCGAAATCTTCGAAATTGAATGTTTCAATTTCCCATGTTATGTTGCATGTAGATTGTAGAGTTGTTAATTTTGTTGTTGTATAATGAAAAGTAAGCCAGTAATTATGCTTTGCATATTTTCTCAGACGACTATGGCAGCAAAGACCACCATGCTTAAGGCCCATTCGTTGTAATCTTCAAGGTAAGACAATATATTTTATAATATATACTACAATGTTCTTAATGGTGCTCATTATTGTTGCATGGTCAGTTCCATGCCCATTGAAAATGGTGGCCATTGTAAGTTTCATATTGAAGCTCCAAAAAATTGTTTGTAATGTATGTATGCAAGTCAATATCATCTCTAGATTCTCTACACAGATAGTCCTTACATACCAACCTATTTATATTGTCTAACACAGAATTAAGTAAACTTCATATAGCTAAACCATTTGTATCATCTTTACACATAACAACTTATCATTGTGTTATGGGTATGCCATTGGTTGTTTCTCTGTTATGGTCATCCTATCATCCATTTCTTTGCTATGTGGAAAATGGGGCTCTTCCTGTATATCATCTTTTTCTTCTTGTATCTCTGTCTTACTTTCTGAGGGGGCGTGCTGAAAGCCTTTACCTGAGGCTATTTATCTCTGTTTCTGAAACAGGGGTTTTGTCCCTATCTATCTAATACACCTGTGGCTATTTGAATTTTCTACTTCGGACAACCCTCCTATTCATGTTTAGTGATCTGTTAACATTTGCATTATGCATATTTATGTATATATATATATATATATTTTTTTTTTTTTTGAAAAATCATATTTATGTATATATTACCATTACTATCTATGTATATATGAGTAGCACCCTGCTTCAATGTGGTCAGCATCAAATTGGTGCCATGGGTACCATGGCAATAGGAGGATCTGTTGCCTTAGTGGCACCATTGCCATTGATACCTTGATATACTATACTATTAAGTATGGTGGACAATGCACTGTTTGGCTGAATACTGTTGCCTGGTATGCATATTTCCTGTATCTTCTGTTGGAACTGTTTCTTCGTGCTTACTTTCCATCTTTTTTGTGTTAGGTGATTGGAGTGTCATAGAAACAATTGCTAATGTGCTTACATCACTTCCTTTTATTGCCCTTGGAATCCAGGCCCCAAGGTGACAAAGCAAGATTTGATTAACCTTATATCTGACATCAATATACTTATGTTCATTTATTCTTTCCAATAACTTGTTTTAGTGATGATGCAGGAAAAATTTGAATTGCACACTGTATGCTAATTCATTAATTGGAGTTGGAGTTGCATCAAGTTTATACCACTCCTCAAGAGGAGAGATGAGGAAGTACTTAAGATGGGCAGATTATACAATGATCGCAGCAGCAACAGTTGTAAGTTAGAGTTAACTCATAAATCTTGCACTTTGTTATCATCATCTAAGCCTTGTCCCAACTATATGGTGTCAGCTAATACTTAGCACATAGATCAATTTTTATCAAAAAGTAACAATGCTCTATGGAACTTCAATAAATTCCCAAAATAAATTTTATATAAATAGATTCCTTATTCATTGATATTTAGGGCAGGTAAATGTGCAGTTTCAAACACCCTATGGAATTTAATTGCATTTTACATTGCCTTTTACGTGAAACTTATGCATCAAGGGATTATTTTACTCATTGTCTGTTATGCATTTCTTTTTTCATAATTTGATTTTAAGAATGCTTATGAAAATGTTATCGCTGGGAAGGCATGGATGTCTTTTGCAGTTGCTGAAGCTGTTCCTATACCATTCATTAAATCTTTGCCAATCAGAAATAACAAACGAACAATTAAAATTAAAATCCAACAATTTAACAATATCATTCCACATTCTTGGTGTCAACCAGTTCAACTTGATGCATCATTCATTGCTAAATGCATGGCAGTTCATGAAATCAATTTACTTTAAAGAATTTACTGCTCACTTTCAAAGGTCTTTTACTGGACCTAACTGAATCTTATTGCAGTGTCTTTCAAGGGCACTCAGGAATGAGAACCCAAAATTTCTCACAGCAGCATCTGCTGTTTTTCTACCTATCCAGCCCTTAATAGTTTCAGCTGTACACACTGGTCTGATGGAGGTAATCTTCTGTTTCTTATCCTGGGATTTATTGGTGTTTTGTTAAATTAGATATCGATTTGTTATATTCATTTTGTTATAATTTTTATAAATTGCATTGTAATTTTACAAACCTATCTGCAGATAATGGTGATGATCTCATACCTCTAGAGATTCTCTTATTGAAACTTGATTTCTTTTTTTTTTTTTTTTTATAATTAACAGAAGTATTGAAACTTGAAATATCACTTGTTGCTCTGAGCTCCATCCAATAATTGTTGTATATAATATCCATTTTACTGATCTTTTGAATTACCCAAGTTCTGTAGTGGTAGTAAGTGCTGGCAATCAGCATACACTTAATAATTTATCTTGTTCCCTATGGTGCTTTTTTTTGTCATAATCACTGCTCCCACAGGGTTGAACTGGTCTTATGGTTAAACTTCAGGATAGTTTTTCTTTTGCATTAGTTCTTGCTGCAGTCCAGTAATCCTTTTTATGGTGGTTGTTATTCTGTCTTATCTTGTAGTGTACTTCTAGACAGTCCCTTCAATTGCAGTGGTTATATATACAGAATATTGTGATTCTTAGGTGTGTTTGGACCTAAAGCACATTTCCTCTGAATTCATATTTTCTCCCTATTCATCTGTCAACATCCTTTTTTAACTAGGTACAAATTCATTTTGTTTCTTTGGATTCGTAAGGTAAAATGGAATTTCATCACATGGATAATTACTAAAATTCTTGGTTACAAAGGGAACCAGGAAATGGGAATAGGCCATTTAATGATTGCTGGTCTATGAACCTTGAGATCTCTTTCTCTGCAATGAGATGTTGTTTGTTCCTTCCCCAGATTTCTAGTTATTCTGGTTGTTCCATCTTTTCTTTTAGCAAGATTTCCATTGGCTTCTTGTTTTGAATTTACAGGAATTTTTCAATAAAATTTTCAGCTTTAATTTTCTGATGATTCTTCTTTAGCAGATGAGTGAGTTGGTTTTGTTTTGCTTTCTTACAACATTCCATTATCTCTAGCCAACTTGATTGCACCTTTTACTTGGAACTTTCAAAACTTTCCTAAAACCTGTTCCCTTCCTATGGTGGCTCAATAGGTGCTAAGCATTTTCTTTTCCTTAGACATTCTCTTGCTCGCTCCATGTTTTCTGACTGCTATGAGTTTTGTCCCATATGCATATCTGGCATCTACATTCTGTTTTAGGTAATCATCAGTTTCAAAACAGGACCAAGCAAATAGTAGGTGGATTAATATCAGTCACGCTGTGAATGTTGGCAATAACCTGAATCCATTGGTTTCAATCTCCCTCTTGCTGACAGATAATTTTGTTCATTTGCTTGACAATCCTGCTAAATTAATATAGGAAAATACTGCTGTGCAGTTACATCTTCATCTAGAGGGCTTCCACCATATTTAACTGGATTTCTTCCTTTTGTTGTTTCCTTCCAGGTAGCATTTGCAAGAAGAGTACTAGATGAACCTGACCTGAGAATGGCCCACAATGTGCATAAGATGTCATCTCTTTTGGGAGGTGCTCTTTTTATTGCTGATGATATCTTCCCCAGAACTCCATACCTTCATGCTGCATGGCATCTAGCTGCAGCAGTTGGTGTTGGGACATGTAATAAACTTCTTGAATGATGTTTGATGTAACCTCCAAAAATGCATTATAATCTAACCCTGTATGAGCCATCACTATCTCAAATCAATTCCATATCCTATTCTTTCTCCTGGAGCAACCCATTTTAAACAAAATCAAGATTCATACACCTAAAAGATCAATGCATCCTGCAATTCTTTCACCACTATGAGATGGTTGTTGGGATAACCTGGGTTAGAGTAAACATCTCTGTTGGACTTTACAAAATTCATGAGCTTGAGAAAGGAGGGCTTTTTGAGCAACTCCGTTGAGATTATTGTCAGTGTTCTTGTATATATCAGCAGAAATGAATATTTCCTGTAAACCAATGCCAATTGGGTAGCCATGGATCTTGATTGAGCAATGATCAATAAGAAAAGCATGATCTCTTTTTAAGATCATTTCCCCGAGTCCGACTTTCTGGGGCTCCTGTGAGCCGTTGATATTAACCGTGGCAGAGCCCCAAGGAACGAAACAAAGATTCCCAAGACATAATGCCATTATTAAATCTAACCTTTGCGCTTAAGACAGAGAAGACCACAATCCACAAGGTACCCATTTGGGAGGGCTTAAGCGTTGGTTGAGCAGCCTTCACATAGACGCTTTGGAGAAGTCACTAAAAAGGGCGAAAAGCCATGTTTTTGGCTTTCAGATAGTCATTCTTGGCTCTCCAGTGTTTTCATCAAACAGGACTTCTAGACTGTTCTGGTGGGCCAACCTCACAAAGTCAGAAACCACTGCATGGAAGCCCTCCCAAATTGGCACTAGATTCAGTTTTGAACTCCATCTCGGATTAAGGATGTAAATGGACGGGGTGTCGTATGGGTTTGGTTCGACACTTCAACCTATACCCAATCCACACTATACCTTATTCAATTAGTTAGAGTATTGAATTAAATTGATGAACCATAGAAGGAATTTAACAAGTTCTGGGTAAGATGGGACCACTCTAAAACACATAAGTAGGAATAATGCCACCAACATAACTAAATATGCATTTACCAAATTTAGAGTTGTCAATTGATGGTTTTGACCCGATGTACACAAACCAATTGGGTCGGTTCTAGTTCCAAGATCTGGTACTAATGGGTCAGTTTCAATTCATTATCTATTGTCCTAATCATTATTGATTTGGAATTGGTTCTACCTAGTCCCAATTCCCAAATTGATTCAGACCCAACCTGAGCCATTTATCGAGTTCATCGGATTAGACCCGATTGTCCCAATAACCAATCAGTTTGGTTTTGAATCTAAAATTACAAACCCTATCGAGTTTGGTTCAGTTCCAATTCCTTAATATTTCTTATCAAGTCGATTCCAATTTTATGTAGATCCATCACGTTGACGGTTGACAGCCCTACCAAATTGACTCCAGTGCTCCATTTTAATACGCATTTACCAATTTAGCATTGTAGTGGAATTTTCCAATTTGGCTTCAATTAGACTTCTTTTTATAAGACTTAATTGAATTCTAATAAAGAGTAGCAAGTTAGATTAAGGTAAGGGTGTAAAAATAGGCTGTAAAAACAGTAGACTAGTGCTAACAAACAAAGTTATTGAATTGTTTTTCTCTTAGGCTCCGTTTGGTTTGTGGGAAAATTTGGTTGAAATGGGAAAGTGTAAAAATTTAACTTTCCATTGTTTGGTTTTATTAGGATGGGATGGGAAAGTGTAAAAGGGGACTTAAATGGCACTGTTCACCTTCCTCCTTCGTTTGAGACAAACAGTGGTGAGTCAAGTGACGGCTACCCCCTTCATCTCCCACCTCTAAAATGGCATTGTTCACCTTCCTCCTTCATTCTAGACAAACAGAGGTGAGTTAGGCGACCACTACCCCCTTCATCTCCCACCTCTCCCACTCTCTTCTTCTTCTTCTTCCTCCTCTTCTTCTTCTTCTCGTTTCAACCTCTCTATTTATTCTTGATTGCCACTGTAACTTGTATGGTCGTGCTCTTCTAACTCTACCGTAACTTGTTCAGTCGTCATCGCCGCCGCCTTCGACCCGTGCTCTTCTAACTCTCATGATGACGATCCCACTGGCATGGTCATGCTCTAATGTCACTGCTGCCTTATGGGAGGAGGGAGATCGTAACTTGAATTGTCTCGAGTTTTTCCACCAGGGTCACAGTGTTTTGGTGTGATCCCGAATCCACAATTTTGGGATCTCACATCCCACCTTTTTCTCATCCCATCTCCCTCTTTCCTTGAAAACAAATATGAGAAAATATAATATTTTTTGAATATTTCCTTTTTCTCATCCCTATCCCACAAACCAAATGGAGCGTTAGCAATTGATTTTTTTTTTTGTTCCACTGTTATGATCTTTACTTCTCTTCCCCTAGAAATACTTCATGCTTAAATGTAGAAACAAGTACTGTTGTGGGAATCCAGATTTCCTACCCACTCTCATTGCCGGCAGGTAAAGAGTCGGTAGGAAAAGTGAGTAGGAAATCCCGCTTTCTGTTGTGAACTCTCAAGGATCGTTTAACTTCTCCAAATGTGCCTTTGTGCCAAGAAGAAAATTAAGAGGACAGCATCTACCTAAAGCGTAGTAAACTAGGTAGGGTGCAACCCATCCACGATAGGGTTGGATCGGGTTTAAGTTGAGGTAATCCCAATTTGTCGACATTACAGAATTGAAATATTATATACATGTATTATATTTGTGGCCCAAGTTGGAAAAAATACACGTTTAAAAAAAGCTAAGGTTGTGTTTGCTTTGAAGGAAAAAGTAAGAAAAGGTAAAAAAATCTTTACAAACCTTTTATAAGTTTTGCTACCTTTCTTTTCATACCCCTTCCTTTTCCTACTTTTTTCTACCTTATGTTTCAAACCAAACATAACAAATATAAAACAAAACAAAATTAAAATGAAAACAAGCTTATACGTTCATTATAGAAATCATCCCATCTGACAGCTAATTTAAGAAAATTAAAACATAAACATTAGAAAACCAAAGTGTACGCCAACCCCCACACTGAATTCCCATATATCAGCATACCCACTGGTTAGACCAGTTAGTTTTGAGGTGTTAATAATGTTTCTCCAATTCTCCCTCATTTTTAGAACCTATTATTACCTAGCTGGAACTTTTTTTTTACCTAGCTAGAACTAATTCTATATAAATAAATAAACAATAAAAAGGTCGTAGGCACAACCTACATATAGATTGTAATGCATTTGAGTGATAAAATATTATTCAAAGTCTCTCTCTGGCGGCCTTGGTGAAGATTATGTATGGGGTTAATTAGTACATGGCTACGTACTGGCTCATTGACCCTGGCCTAGACCCAGATTCTTAGTCGGCACAAGACACGATTCTTCCATTCAAAAACAAAAAGAAATGCATCCCCTAACTGGACGACCGATCAAATCAATTATAAACCAAACAATAATTCAGTAACATGACCGACTAGAAGCCAAACCATGTACTATATTATAAAAAAAAAAAAAAAAATCACCATTAATTAATCCATCATCTCACAGCTCTTTAAGATAAATAGATTTCTATATATATTAACAAATCACTCAGAACAACCTGGAATAATGAATTGAAAAATGTAAGGTAGGTAGCTGGCTATATCTATATCCACCAAATGCCAACTAAAGCAAACCCCACCACAGCTATCTGATTAGAAGGCTCTTTAATTTGTCTACGCACCAACTAACAACAACATTCCAATCAAACTAAGCTAATCGCACTTTACAACCACTCTGTTTTTACCCATTCAAACCCAACACTACTCCTTCACCCATATTATCACATCTATCACCATCACCATAATTTCGTCGAGCACCTTCATTCAGCCACCCCTCCTCCTTCTTCTTCCTCCTCTTCTTCATATTCGCCTTCATCTTCGGCCGTGGCATCCTGATACTGCTGATACTCTGAGACCAGATCATTCATGTTGCTTTCAGCCTCAGTGAACTCCATCTCGTCCATTCCCTCTCCAGTGTACCAGTGCAAGAAGGCCTTCCTCCGAAACATGGCCGTGAACTGCTCGCTGACTCTCCGGAACATCTCCTGTATCGACGTCGAGTTGCCGATGAATGTCGATGCCATCGTTAGACCCTTCGGCGGGATGTCGCAGACGCTAGACTTGACATTGTTGGGTATCCACTCGACGAAATAGGATGAGTTCTTGTTCTGTACATTGATCATCTGTTCATCCACTTCCTTTGTGCTCATCCTGCCTCTGAACATGGCGCATGCAGTCAGGTACCTGCCATGTCGTGGGTCTGCAGCGCACATCATGTTCTTCGCATCCCACATTTGTTGCGTTAATTCAGGAACAGTGAGCGCACGGTACTGCTGTGACCCCCTGGACGTCAATGGAGCAAACCCAACCATGAAGAAGTGAAGTCGAGGGAACGGTATTAGGTTTACTGCAAGCTTCCTCAGATCTGAGTTCAGTTGCCCTGGAAACCTTAAGCAACATGTTACTCCGCTCATCGTCGCCGAGATGAGATGATTCAAGTCCCCAACTGGATCATCATTACACATATATATAACAAATCAACAAATTATTTTTAGTTTCATGGAACGTAACAGCTACCCAGATAGAGATCGATGAAGTTAAAAACTACTCAGTTGAGAAATTAAGTGATCGAATTGTAAGCAACCCAGAAAAGATTGCAGCATGGGTTCTACATATTCTACTTACAGCTTGGCGTGCTAAGCTTGAGAGTCCTGAAACAGATATCATAGAGCGCTTCATTGTCAAGGACCATGCATTCATCTGCGTTCTCCACCAGCTGATGCACAGAGAGTGTGGCGTTGTAGGGTTCGACGACGGTGTCGGACACCTTCGGCGACGGGAAGACTGAGAACGTAAGCATCATACGATCTGGGTATTCTTCCCTTATCTTTGATATGAGCAGAGTCCCCATTCCAGACCCAGTTCCACCTCCCAGAGAGTGACAGACTTGAAAACCTGCGTTCATATTAAGAAGTAAGAACCCATTGATAAACATGAACAGGTAAGAATTAATACTGAATTCTAATGCTTTCTGCGACGAGAATTCATACATACCTTGCAAGCAATCACAGTTCTCTGCTTCCTTCCTCACAACATCAAGAACTGAGTCGATCAGCTCAGCCCCCTCGGTGTAATGCCCTTTCGCCCAATTGTTGCCGGCGCCGGACTGTCCGAAGATAAAATTATCGGGCCGGAAGATTTTGCCGTAGGGACCGGTCCGGACGCTGTCCATGGTGCCTGGTTCAAGATCCATGAGGACAGCCCTCGGGACATACCGTCCACAGCTGGCTTCATTGTAGTAAACGTTCACTCTCTCAAGCTGCAGATCGGAGGTGCCGTTGTACCGGCCGGTGGGGTCGATGCCGTGCTCGTCGCACACCACCTCCCAGAACTTGGATCCGATCTGATTCCCGCATTGCCCTCCCTGAATGTGTAGAATTTCACGCATTTTCGCTGGGGAGGTGGTTTGCTGGTAAGGACTAAAATGGAAAGAAAATTAACTGAATAAGTTGCCGAGTAATCGACAGTGCAACTTCCCTGCGAGGGCTCGAGTGTGGAGGGACAGTTATTTATACGAGGGGCGAAGGAGATCCAACGGTGGAGATTGGTTTTCAAGCATAGGAAATTACAGATTGCCCTTGTGTCATGGGAAGATGAACGGTGAGGATTTGGTAGTTGAGAAAAGCGGTACCTACTGCGAGATCTTATGTCAATTATTGGGGTGGGTTAGTTCACTCACCAAATTGGAATCTGCTCGTCACACAGATCGCCTCACAGGCATATACCACCGTGTATTGGGAACATCTCCCGTTAATGGTAACACATAAGTATGATGTACTTGTGACTGTGAGGTTGTAAGGAGCAGATCCGGTCTCTCATTCACCTCCGTGTCGACCCAACTTGCCTTTTGGACTGGAATCCTAAAAGCCCTTGTTATTTTAGGAAATTACTTAGCTGCCACGAACCATATTTCAGAAATATTTTTTCTAGTAAGTGCTTGGGCCACTTCTGGCCCAATTTTGGTGGGATTTGACTATTCTCTCTGCTTTGGTGGGCTTTCACTTCACCTGGAATTAGAAGTATTTGACATTTAATACTGATGTGGTTGTAGTCTCTCTCTCTCTCTCTGGAGTGGGCTTTGTTCTTGGGCTCAACAAGAAGTCTTGGACATGGGCCTATGGGCAAGAAGAAGGAACACTGGACTGCTAGAAGCATAGAAGGCCCAACCCCTGTTGACGAGCCATCACTCACACTCACACTCACACTTGGGCTACACATCACTAGCAAAAGCAACGGTTGTAATAAAATGGAACTTCCATAAATTAGTGAGGAAAACAGAAAGGAATATGAGAGTGGACCTTGCTGAATTGCTGGTGAGTCACCCATTATCTAACGTGGCTTAAAGATGGCCACGTGGCAAAATGGAACAATCACACCCCAAATGTCGCTCCATCCGATTTTTACTAACTCACTCGTCTGTGGCTCAATCCTGACCCAAATACAAACCCTAATCCCTACACATAGTTACTGAAAAACTTATCTGTTGTATGGAAAAGGATGCAATACATCTCGTTTTAGGACCAAGCCCTGAAGCAATTTGTCATTGGATTATACGGACTAAGCTTTGGAAATATGAGATTTTCTGCTAAGCACGTCCAAGGGGTTAAACCCTAAATACAAGACAGGCGTTAATCAGCCATGAAACTGGATACAGATAACCCTTAAAAAGATTACAGGAAAAGAAGAATTATCCATTTTGAACTACACCAAACCTATACAATAAAAAACACACACACAGAACCTCTCTGTCCATCTATGATCTATCTAGCTAAACGATAGGTAAATACACACAAAAAAAGGCTATTTCTAGGTCAAACTAGTAACAATGGTCACAAATTTCATGGAAGAACATTTGTTCACATACTATCTATCTCCAACTTTTTCCCATGATTTGACCTTTTCTTTTTTCTTTTTGCTGGGCGATTTGACCCAATTCAGAGGTAGTGCAGATACTAAAGAAGTAAATCACAAAAATCGCATTAAGTCTGAAGAATCTCGTGCGTAACCAATTCCGAACCAGGCCATACAAAGCATGAAATCCAATGGTTCATCCTCTAAATTTGAAAAACACCACATATGAAACTCAAATCTGAATGGATAAACAAAGAGCAAATAAATAACAAGCAAAACACTAGCTATTTAAATAAACAACGAGCACAAGATTAAAGGTAATCTTCGCATCATGATGGTAGAAGAGATCACACATGAGATATAGCTAGTGGTGAGATATCGGTTATCATTCAGTTTATTTGGTTAAAAACTGAACCTAATAAACTTGGAAAAGCTAAAACCAAACTAACTGAATCGAAACTTTTTGTTTGGTTTTTCAGTTAAAAACTCAATTTCATTATATCTATATATCTATACTATATAAAAGTGTGAATATAAAGTGAAAGTTTTGTTATCTTTTATTTCTTTATTTAAAAAAGGATATAAAAATTATTTTATTATAGTTTTAATGTCAGCTTTTAGGATTACTAAATACCTATATTTATGTATTTAGTCCATCTCTAATTGTAAGGATTGTAAATGTAATTTCAATTACTATTTCCATATCATTTGATCCCTTCTCATTAAGTCTTATGATTAAGGTTTTTTTTTTTTTTTTGAATAGGGTAAGATATCTATTATTAAAAGAAAAACGAAAGAAATGTACAAGAGATGAACAAACGCAACAAAACTAACAAATCACATAGGGAACCACTTACAGCCCAAGTACAACACTCAAGGGCCAAACAACATCACAAAAAGACTTGTTCATGGGTCGGGTAGCCCGACGGGCTGGCCCAGCCCCACCTGTTATTAAGTCGGGCATGGTCATAATTTTAGGCCCACGGGCTCAGGCCTAAAGCATCGGGCCCGACTTTTATCGAGTCGGGCTTAGGCTTGGGCTTTCTCAAAAAAGCCCAACCCGAGCCCGAGTCTGACTTGATACTATACATTAAATAATAATAATATATTTTATTTAATAAAATATATATAATATTTTTTTTGTTCTTCTCTTTTTTCAAATAATAGTGAGATGTTTATTATTTTTGAGTTTTGAAGGTTTTTAATAAATAAAACACTTTTTTACTGAATAAAAAAAAGAAAAAAAACTTTTTTCAAATTTCTGACTGGGCTCGGGCTCGGGCTCGGGACCGGGCTTTGGGCTTTATATGAGGGTTGGGCTTGGGCTCAAAACTTAAGCTCGATGGTCGGGTTGAGCTCGAACTCAAGCCTGAATGTATTCTGTTGATACATATACAAAGCCTGGCCCGAACCCAACCTGGCCCGGCTCATGAGCAAGTCTAATCACAAATAAGAACACACAACAAAAACCTAGGACTTGAACCACAGACAAAGCCTATCCACCTAAGGCCTAGAAACTAACAAACCCAAAAACAGGCCTGCAAGTTAATGGGTCGAACTGTTTCTTCCTCTGCCTCTTCTACCCCTTCCCCTGGTGTTGCGGGTGCTTCAAAGCGCAGGGGTAGCAACCGGTGAGTTGCAACAATCCCTCAACAGCTTGGATTTTCTGTTCCCAAGCGGCAGCACCGAAGCCGTAAGAGAGACATATGACTAGGAGCTTTCTATTTCCGCCTCTGAGTTCAGTTCTGAGCATCTATTTTCTGAAGAGGAGCGGGTTTCGCTTCGTTGTCGAGTTCGGAACTAAACCAATCTCGTAACTGGGGCTCTTGTTCTACTGTGCAAGGACCCATTGAAAATTTATCACACCCAGCCCAATGTGACCCAAGTTGTACTCCTATTTGGGTTTTAACATCACTAAGTCCAGGCTAGAGGTTCATATTTAAGGCTGGTCAAGGTTTGGTCCTTAACCTGGCCCAAATACATCAAATTTATACCCCCAACTTTATTATAGAGAATCAAAAGGGATTGAGTGAATACAAGAGAAAACTAATGAGGTAGGGAAGATGTTACAAATATTGACAATGCGTGTATGTGTTTATAAATAGATAGATAGATATATAATTATTACAAACAGTTATATATATAGAGAGAGAAAGATTTATGATTATTACAAATAGTTAAGATATAATTAAGAGGTTTGAGGCTTGTTATTAGAGTAAAAATGGATTTTATGAGAGACAATTAATGCCTAAAATGATTTTAATTTTGCTTCATATATTTTTTATAATTTAATTTAAAATTAAATAACCACGTGTTAGAAATGAGAGGGGGAAGAGGTGTGTGAGCTTTGTGGTGAGAGGTCTCCTCACCTCCCCTCTTTCCTCTTTCTATAGATTGGAACAAGGTCATTTCATGTTTTCAAGAAGTCAACTCATTTCTAGTTTTCTTAGAACCAGAAAGACATTTTAGACGACTAAAACATTGATTCAAATGCTTTCATATGATTAAAATGAAATGATTCTGTTGTAAATGAGAATCATTTTCCCTTTGGGTTTTAACATGTAACATTTTTCCAAGTATCTGTTCACAAGTCACAACATTTAGAAACAAGAATTTTCCCATAGCTTTCTTTTTCTAGACGTACAACCTTAACGTAATTTATTACTTTACTTGTATTTTTATACTTTTATATACAAATAACATTGTACTATTTTACCAATAATAACTACCTAAGGGGAAGTCTATTAGACCTTTCTTTACCTATTTAACTATACCATTAAAAAGAGAAAAAAAAACCACTTATGTATGGCTATAAATTTGAGAACTTAATCAGACAATTAGGCAAAAAATAACTGATTTGGAAAGGAAATGAAGTCCTCAACCAAAACACAGAACAAAAAAGATAGAGGAGACATAGAAGAGAAAAAGGTTTTGAATCCTTTGGAACCTCTCTTTCCCTTATAGGGATTCACCTATGTCCAGCCTTGGCCAAATTATATAGGAAAGATGGGTTAACCAAGCTAGGGCCAATAAATGAAAGAAAGCTGAAATTGAATCTTCAATCAAAATTGAGACTAAAGGTGAATTACCAGAACCAGAAAGTAAAATGACTCCACATGGGAAATGGTTGAGCAGTGCTAAGCATACAATTTTGTTTTTTTTCCACTCTTTACCATACACCACAAATGTGGCATCGCAGGGGGTAATATTCCAAATGTGTGGTGTAAGCAGCTGCAATTGATTGAATTGGGTATAAGTGAGAATAAATAAAAAAAAAACAATGTTTATATATCTTTAGTATTTTTCAAACATTTTAATGAAGAAGAGAAAAAAAAGAAAGAAACTTGAACATATATATAGAAAGTGATGAAAATTGTGGAGCCAGAAAGAATTTAAATTTCCCTAGTGCTATCCCCATCCCAAACCCTAGATAATAACAATTAATATATGAAGTGAAAATAATGACTAGCTTGTAGAAGTGGGCACAGAGTACACCAACTAATGTACTGAATCATTCTAGCATAATGATCCGAATGCAATATATGGTCAAGCAAGTGGGCTCCCTACTGGACAAGAACAAGGACATGATGGGCATGGCATGATGGACATAGGGGACGACATGAACCTTCATACTTCAAAGTGAATGAAGTTTGAAGAATGAGTGGAGAAGAAGGAAGATTCCAAACAAAACCCTGTGTATATGATAACTCATTAAAAGGTGTTGTATCATTCTATGACTTTCGTACCTGGCATGAGAAGCCCAGTAGATAAAAGTATTGCAAATTTATTGGACGACAAGGGTAGGTGGGCCTGCGACTAATGGTTAAATAGGTGAGGGCAGTGAGGGAATTTCAAGGAAATTCGTGCAAGAGAGATCTAGAGAGAGAGAGAGGGGGGAGGAGAGAGAAGACCTAGCAGATGCAGAGAGCAATCTAGTGATCTAATCTAAGAAATGTAGGGAGGTGTTTGATAGTGTTGGGGATGAGATGGAGAGAGAGAATAGGGAGAGGGGCGAGGGGCAGTTCGGATTGAGAATAAGTGTGAAAGGCACGAGTCAGGGGGCGAACAATAAATACGAGTAAGAGGTGATGAGGCTTATGATAACCCTCATGATCGTCACGTCGTTTTTATTCGCGTCTCCCGATAACTCCCAGAATTCCACGCTTCAGCCTTGGTTTTGCTTTGCCTTTTTTGCCTGTCTGCCTTGCGCCCTCTCTCTCTCTCTCCTCTCTCTCACAATAAGCCAGTCAACCTCCTGTCGTCCTCACTGTCTTCTATTTAAATCAAGGGTAACCACTCTCTCTCTCTCTCTCTCCCTATCTATCTTGCCTGTTCAATCTCCATCTCTGAAACTAAAATACCCTTCATACAGCTGAGCTGAGTATATAGCACTCATATATCCTCCTTCCCCAACAAAGACATATGTGGTGAGAGAGAGAGGGAGAGGAGAGCGAGAGCGAGAGCAGCATCATCATTCTCTAGCTTGTTTCATTCCCTCACCTGTAAATTGTTCAGCTAAGCATATAGAAACCATTTTTCCTAGATAGATATATAACGAGAGTGAAATCTAGCGAGGGACACAGTTAGAGAGAGGGGGAGCTGCTGCTGCTGCTGCTACTAGGCTACAATGTGGATGATGGGTTGCAGTGATGGAAGTGGGTTTAACATGGCGGATTCTTTCAACGGTCGGAAGCTTCGGCCTCTCATGCCAAGGCTTACTACTAATAGCACTAACACTGCAACTGTAATGGCTCCTTGCTTGACTCGTATTCATGGTACAGATTTCTTTGCGTTGAATACTCATCTGGGTAAGTAGTGTTTGCTTTCTTTCCTTTTCCTTTTCAAACTTCACTCCTCGTCTGGGTTATTTTGATTTTTATTCTTTTGTGTGGCTTGGGTTTCCTTATCTGTTTCAGCCACTGTAACCGAACACAGTAAGAGAGAGTTCAGTGCACAACCAGTGGTGAGCTCCCGGTGGAACCCCACACCGGAGCAGCTACGGACCCTCGAGGAATTATATCGATGTGGAACTCGAACGCCGACGGCTGAGCAAATCCAGCACATCACTGCTCAGCTCCGCCGGTTTGGCAAGATCGAAGGGAAGAATGTGTTCTATTGGTTTCAAAACCACAAGGCAAGAGAAAGGCAGAAACGCCGTCGTCGTTCTGCTGCTTCCGAAGAACAACAGCACTACGATACTGAAAGCTTAGACAAGAAAGAATCAGGTAATAAACACGTTAAGTAACTTCTCAATCTTGTTATTCCCCACCAGTTTATTTTCTTCTTTTTTTTTTTCAACCACAAACCAAGTTCATGAAGGACACCAGAAGTATAACACCAAGAGAGAGAAACTGCATGAGAGAGAGAGAGAGGAGAGAGAAGTCCTTATTTGATTTTTGTTGTTTTATTTAATTTATTGATTACTTGAGATGTAAAGTGTAGGGTTTTGTTTTTCTTTCTGTCTACAGGGTCGAGTAGGACAGGCTATGAAGTTGAACAGACCAAGAACTGGGCTCCCCCTACAAACTGCAGTAGCCTTTCAGAGGTGCATATATAGTCCTTGCTTATGTTCCTAATATAAATCTCTTAAACTTAATGACCAGAGATCTCTAAACAGCAACAATGATTAGAAGTAGTAATAGGAACTATTGAGATTAAAGTTCAAAAAAGGCTAGATGGAGAGGGAAAGAAAGGAGAGATGCACAGAGCAACAAAAGCTTTGTATATGTTGGGAAACGAAAAGGGTTTAAAAGCTGCCCTCCTTCCTTTCTGTCGGGACTGTTGTTATTGGAACAAGTTGCATTTTTTGACCTTGTAATTCATTCATTCTTTAGTTTATTTTATTGTTTGTTTTTTATTTTATTGTTTTGATTTCTTCATCCTTTATGTGTTTTCGTTTTCTTCAGGAAACTGTTTCAATGCAAAGAGCAGCAGTGGCAGAAAGTAGAACAGACGGGTGGATTCAATTCGAGGAGGGAGAATTACAGCACAGAAGAACCTCAGTAGAAAGGAATCCTACGTGGCAAATGATGCAGCTATCTTCTCCTCCCTCCACCCCTCTCAAAAACACCATAACCACAGCAACAACAGAAGCAATAACAGTAGTAGACCCAAAGCTCATAAACAACCAAAATCTGGAGCTTTTTAAAACACCCAGCAGAGAATATCTCCCAGCTGATCTCCTCAGCAATGGCGAAGAACGCAAAGGCCAGGAGGAGTGTGGAGAATCTCAAACGCTTCAGCTCTTCCCACTAAGAAGCGACAGTGGAAATGGTGGTGTCGGTGATGAAGAGAAGGAGACTGAGGTGCGGAATCCAACCACGAATTCCAACTTTACTACATACCAATTTTTTGAGTTCCTTCCCACGAAGAACTGAAGAAGGAAACTTACCCATGTGGAGATGGTACTAGTGGGGCGTGGGATTACTTTGTTATGTATGTAAGTTAATGGGTGAAGCTTACATTTTGTTGTTATTGGAAATTCCCACTGTTTTAATTATTGCTCTTATTTTTATACTTCATGGAAGGTGTGCAAAGGATGGGTGTGGGCATTTAGTGATGTTGGAGTTAAGAAGGTTTCCATAAAATGCATTTCTACCATGATGGCTGGAATAATGAAGAGCTTAATTAAGGAAAATATTACAGGGTTCTGTGTTGATAGGACTACTTTAATTCTACCTTCTAGGCTCAATAATTAGGCATGAGAGAGAGAGAGAGAGAGAGAGATGGTGATGGAGACTTTGGTTCATAAATTGAGCGGCCTGAAATATGAATTTGATGTGAAATTGTTTGATGTTGAAATAACCAAGAATTAGGGATGGAGAAATATGCTTCATTGATCAGCGTTACAAAGATAGAAATCATATCTTTTCTTATGTATGTTTCTTTTTAAGTCCAAGGAATTGTGGGGGAAGGGGCAACTAACATAGTTGGAAAACCAACAAATTAATATTTTAGAAAGAGAGCTCAACAACAAACCATAAAAATATGAAACTAACTTGTCTTAGAAAGGTAAAAGTATTTAAGCAGTTCATTGAATATAAGCAAGGATTAATGCAAAAGATCATTAAACCCATCATTTTCCTGGCAGTGTGAGTTCAATGCTTTGAAGACAAAATTGAGTTATTCACATCTTAGACAAAATAAAGGTTCAGGTTGCAGCATAACATTAAGTTTTATCCTTATCCTCTTAGGGAATTAGCACCAGAAACAATCTTCCCAATGTTACACACACTATTTAAAGTGACATTTTGGTGCTATTAATTAATGTGGCTAGTTATATGAAAGAACTGTATTGCCCCATTTTGCTACTGAACAAATGAGCAATTTTCATTCATCTGAAAGATTATTGGATACACCCCATGGACCACACAAGCAGTGGACAAGTAAGATCCACCATTAAGTGAAACCCTCAACACAAGCAGAAAGATTTATATAGATGAAGCAAATGCATCACCCCATATGAATATCAGTACAGAAGTGACATAGACTGGCATGCACATATTTCTTTCACATGTGATGACTGATGAGATGATAAACACCATAGCTTTTTAGATTGAATAATTTTTTTTGGATCTATATGATTTCATTGTTATTTGAAGATCATTGCATTGTACCTTCAGATGAGGTCCATGCGTGGTAAGAGAACTAAAAACAAATCTTCTCGTCAATTATGAAAGACAAAATCTTATTATAGGACCAGAAGTACATATATTGAAAAGTATCTTGAAATATCACACAGGCAGTTGCACTTGGGGTCATTCCATATTTAATAAAAAAAAAATCACCAGATGCCTCCAAAGTTACATAAGATGAAATCCATGAACAATTTAAATTTTTTACCACAACCCTACATTAAATAAACAAGTCTTAGTTGCAAGAAGGTACGTATATGCATTGATCCCTGCAGCTAATGAACTTGTCCTTATTATTGCTTAATAACCTCTTCACAAGAACTAATGTCCGAACAAAACCAGTGAGTTCATCAGGAGTTTGTGTGGTATAGTTAAAAGGAAGAAAAGAAAATAGCAGCTCTAAAATTTGAATTATAATAGATACAACCTCTATTTTAGGAGCCTCTTTTGATTGGCCAGATGGCAAATAGTCCAACCCACACCAATATTATACTCCACCTTGTATTGATGGTTCCCCATACAAATTCTTATCTTTTAAATATTATAATGAAAGTTGCCCTAAAAAGGGGTTTGTAACCTTGTATTGGGAGGTGGCAAGGACTTTGGGGCTGAAATTTTCCCCATGAATAGAGAGGTTAGCAAGACAAATACATGTGGGGCCCTTTTGGGCTCCAACTAGATTGCCAAGTGCGATATTCCTGGATCGTTCAGGGAAGTTGACCCAGTTAGCAGAGCCACGTGACCCATCAGAAAACCTGTTTCTTGTACATGTAAACAAACAAAAAAGACTTGAGACAGATTCATTGGTTTCTCACACGATATGAATCAGCATAGATTTGTATTTGACAAACAAAAATAGTTAAGGAATTTAATCGATAGTGTAGGAATTTAATCGGTAGGTTTGTATTTCACAAAATTTCAGTTGAAACATTTTTCCTGGTCGAAGATTAAAAATGGGATTTCATTAATTACCGAAACGGAAACGATCCAGAAACTTGTGAAGTTTCAGATGAATTTGGAACTCAGATCCTTAGTGCATCCATCTTGAATTTTGTGCAACTTAGAATGCAATATCCATGGATGGAGGGGTGAACTCTTTTACATCTTGGTAGAGAAGCTGCTTTGTTGATGTATTAACTAATCATTAACACACCCTTTTGGTCCCCTATGTCAAAAACCAGTTCTTATCAGACGGCTGAGATCATTAATCAGTGATGCTATTTTTTTATTTTTTTTAATCCTGGAAATGTATCACTAAACTGTTTCATTACCTTAGACAGCACAGAGACCTTCAGAATTTACAAAAGCACGTATGTCGAGAGATCCGAATCACATGGTGAACAGATGAGGAACACCATAATCCCAACAATCCACTTAGAGAGAATAATTCAAATTAGCTCCTTGTAAGTTGTTAGTGGGGAGTCTGGGGACTGAGCCTGTTGTTTGTCTGACTGGAGGTGGTTGTCTTATTGAGACAGGGAGGAGAGAGAGAGAGAGAGAGAGAGAGAGATGGGAAGCCGTTTCCTGTGTCAATTAATGTGGCTGCTGAGACCTTTAGATTTTATAAGATCATGGCCGGTTTCTGGGCAATACGCATTATTTGAGTAAGTTAGGTTCAGTTCCAACCACTGATCCTTCCAACCACCTTTCTTCTCTACAAACTCAGACACTGTAAATGTTTAGTGACGCCCACAAGTCACAACCCTTTTTCACTCTCTCTCATTTTGGGTAGTTTTATTTTCCTCTCTCCCCACCCCACCCCCCTTCCTTATTATTATATTAATATGTAAGTAACATACAGACTGACAGGTATTGGATGGTTCTGTGCAGAAATGAGAAGTCCCAACGCTCCTTAGATGATCCATTAATTGCCCGAGCAGACCCAATAAACATAAATTAATTTGGTTTGGTAGTTGGGATGATTAAGGTTATTCATAATTCTACATTTGAGAGGGAACATTGGCTGGTTCTGTACTTGGTCTATATCTTCAATTAGTAAAATTAGGGCAATGACCTTTCACTTTGATTTTTTTTAGCAACACAATCAGAGGGACCTGCCTAAGAAGTAACTAACAGCTTAAAAGTTAGCTTTGGTCAGATGATTGAGATCATTCATCAAGTGAATTTTTCTTCTTCTTTTGTTACTTAGAAGAAAATATTTCAAACCTGACTGCCATTGGATAAACTCCTTTTAAATATTTGTTTTGTTTCTAATATCTCACAATTCTTAAGCTGAACCTGGGCATGTTTAGCTTCTGTTGCAATGTTTATTTGTTTTTTCTAGAAAATAGAAATAGAACATCAGTCAGTTCTTTGAGCTGGACCATTTTGTGTTAATGTCATGGGTAGTTCACCTGAGCCATGTTCCTATTCCAATACCGACTATGTGAACCAAACTTCCTCTTTCTTACTGAGTTTACAGCACTATGCATTTCTAGGCTACAGAAAACCAAAAAGTTTTAACCCCATCCGTTGTTTCATTTTACTAATTTACTCAAATGTTGGTTTGATTTACATGAAGTAAAAATCTTCCATGAATTCTGTTACTATGAAAAAGGGTGCAAAATGAAACATTTCTGCCTTCACCCTCTAATTAAGGGCATTAATGTGATAAAGGACAAAGGCCCTATGAAAGAATTCATGATTTACCCCCATGTATTTGTCACTTGGGCCCTTGTAACACTCAATGCTGCAAATCAACAGGGATTGGGTGGTTGAGTACTACTGCACAAATAACTTTGTTTGTGCAAGGGCCCTTTGTCCATATTGTTGGGATAAGAATGATGGTGACAAGTTATTTGATTATTGGAGAATGAGAATGAAGATACTATTTTCTTTTTTTTTTTCTCTTAACCCAAGAAAATGAGAAATGAGGGTACAATATATATATAGAGAGAGAGAAAATTAAAATGTTGCATGGGTTTGATAATATGATAAGGTTCATACCCTTTAAAGTTCAAGCTGAACCCATTCATGCAAATATTTTTGGTCAATCCAAACTTCTAAACATGAAACAGCTCTGCAGAAGGGCCCCAACCTTGCTCATCCAAACCACATCAGTAGGAAATGGGTCGTGCTCATGAATCAGGAAAAAGGGGAAATGAAGCAAAATCAAAAGAAAAGAGTTTAGTCCTTGGAACAGATGGTGACAGTTAAACAGTGAGATCACGTTATGACATGGGTGATGTCCTAATTTTGGACCCATTACGGCATGGGCCCCACTTCCCCCACACATTGAGCACGAGTGCTGGTCCAAACCGTCCTCATCTACCAGCTGAGGGCCCACATGTAAGGAGAATGGAATGTGATCTAAGGTAGAGTAATTTGAAAGTGTGGGGAAAGGGGTACTGAGCCTGCAAATAAATTGACTATACCTGGGGATAGTTAGACAGGCCCCTTAAAGCTCCTTGTGTGATGAGGTCATCATGGGATATCTTTTCTCTGTCCCTGATTCTCCAAGCAAAGTGTATGCTTTTCTGTGCTTAAATGAGTCCTCACCCACTTCTCTTCTCCCCACTCTTTTACTTTTCTCCCTTTTCAATAACCAAACCCATTTTAAAGGAGATTTTGAGTATAGGAAAATCCAAACAGACCAAAACCCAGTTATGTAATAAGCTGCTTCTTGAATCTTGATTGGTAGTTCCTTTTTTTTTCTCTTTTATTCTCTTACTGGTGTTTGGAAGTCATACTGAATGAAATCATTTTTGTATTTCATTTTTTTTCCCTTTTCAACCCACTTGAAAAATTCAGGTTCAGCAAGCACCCCATGAGATTGGCCAGGCTGGCCCACCAGGAGGCTTAGGCCCGAACCCGGTGTCTACTAAAGAGGGAACTCTCACTTAGAACCCACTGGGTTAAACTCAGAACCCATGAGTCCAGGACCTCTCACTTGGGAGTTGGCGCCTGTGACAGTGTAGAGCTTTTGGCCTTTTCCTGTATTTGAATCATGTATATGTCACTTCAGAAGATTCATTATTAGAATGCTAATTATAATTAATTAACTTTATTTCATCCATCTAATCTTAAAAATGGCATTTCATTTCATTATTTTTATTAACACCCATCCCCATTCCCTACGCTGCAGCCAATCATCTTTAATGTATAATTAGTTCAGTTCATTTTATGATATGTTAATTCAGAGCTCAAGTTAAGTCATTTCCTATAAACATACACTTGTCTATAACATGACCCAAACTCTTAAAGAATGTTTAGAAAAAACCTGAAATTCATCAAATTCATGTCTGTTTAACAAGGCCAAATTCGTACTATGCAATCTTGGTCTATCACAGAATCGTCTTTTTGTTTGGTCCTACTCAGTTGGAACATTAATCCCTGTACAACTTCACTCCCCAACAATATTTTATTTATCTACTGTTTGATTTTGAGCAGGCAGGCTAGTTTTTTTTTTTTTTTTTATCTGTTGTTACTGTGGTGGGTGAACCCAATAGGGAAAAGCAGGCTTGGTTTTGGGTTGGCTTCTAGTCCTGTGAAAATGCTTGAACCAAACCCGGCCTGTTAAAAGAAAAAGGAAGGAGCAAAAATGAACCAAATCTGGTTATTGATTGGATTGAGGGTGCCCCAAACCGAACCTCAAGGCAAGCAAAGCTAGTCACATCTCTCAGTAAAAAGTAGTTGAGTAATATCAGTCCAAACATGGAGGGTAGGACAGGTCTTCGGATAAGTCAAGCTTTGCCACCCCTAGTGAAGACAGGTTCCAAAGCCAATTACCAGGAACCAACACTCAGGCTTTACCGAGCAAACTAGAATCTTCATTTTGACTATAACAAGGAGATGACCATGTATGTCTATGTTCTTTTCTTTCCTGAGCTTTTGTCCCAGCTGCTTTTGCCCTCCATTTAGCAACAAGTGAGGGAATGTCCAGTCCTTCACTTTGGTGGTGGCCCCTCAGGTACCTTTGCTTGGTTTTGCATCTAAAACATGAGTAATTATCCAAACATACCTTGAAAACTCCCTCCAACTTCTTTTAACCTAGACGGTATATTTTTTCTTGTCTATTCTACATAGGAACCCTCTCTGCTTAAATGCTTTCAATGGAATTTTGACCACCAGCTCTCAGGCAAGCTGGTGCATGGTGCAGCCTCCTTTATCAGCGATGGAGGGGTCAAGTTCTTCCAATGATGGTTGTCTCAGCTCCCAAGTAGTTTGGTAACAAACCAGTTGATGCTCTTGACCTGAACACAATGAAACACAGGGCCACCAGTTTTCAATCCTTATCCCACAAAGTTTGGTGTTCTGGACAAGTGTTGTTCGGACACAGACATGGGATTCAGAATCTGGTGCATGTCCAAGAGTCTGTCTCAAGACCAAAAGAAAAGATGATAAAAGAAAGAAGCAGACTGAGGTAAATGTTAAAAAGAAGGGCTTGTGTTATTATTAGAACTGTCCATATACTTTGAATTCTAACATCATCTATCTTATAGGAAAAGGTCCAAAATTTTATCTTAACATTCCACAGAAAAGTGTGTCATTTATATTGTTCATTTACTGTTAAAAGCAGGGGGGGAAGTTAGATAAAAGTGTTCCTCAAGAATCCATGGAATGTCGGTGTCCAATGCGCATCCGACAGACATTTCATCCATTTAAGAGAGTCCATGCAACACTCCCCAAGTATCTTTTTCCCCCTTTCCCCTCTTTTGGGGGTGACATGGGAGGAGGTGAATTGGGATCAACCAATGACGGAGCACCACCTAAGAGTTTGTCATTCGAAGATCGGCTTGAATAATGGATGACTGTAAGTCTTTGCTGCATATGGCTGGATGGTGGGATTATTCAAAAATTATGCAGATTATATTGTTTTTTTTCTGAACATAGAAACCCTAGACCCATTTACTCATGTAGAGCCAGCAAAACCTTAGATACTCTCAAAATCTAGTTAGAGGAAGACATGAGGATCGAACTCACGAACACTTCATATTCAGATAATCAATGAAAGACATTTACTAGAAAGTCAAAAACATTTGATTGTCCGGTTTGATCCTCAAGTTGGTTCAGGGTGAAAGAGATCTCAACCCTACTGGCCAACCCAACCCAACTTGACTTAAATTCAGATGGGTCACTCCGAACTGATGTCCACTCAATTTGACCTGTAGCTATATACATTCCTCTACGTCTCTCTGTAACTATTCTATTTGTAGAACTGAACGATGTGTTCGAGGTGAAACCAATGTAGGTAGTAGGACAATTGAAGCACCAAGCAGGACCACCATCAGGCTACCAGATAGAAAGATCAGAGAAAAGCTTTACAAAACAGTGCATTTACATTCTTCTGCTATCTTTTCAACAGAACTACAGGGACGTTGCAGTGATACTGCAGTCTCTTCAATAACATTCATTCCCTTTGGGCATATCTCATAAATTACATGGTACATGCAACGTGTTGGTGGGTTAGCCCATGGTTGGTGAGTCGAAATGTTGTAAAAGTGAAGTCGAGGAACATTTATCAATGACAAATTAATCTTCGGGATGATAGACACATTTGACAGGATTCTTTGGCCTTTGTCATGGACGCAAGTAACTGTTTGGCATGGCCTGACAGAGTCTTCATGGAGCTTGATTGAAATATTGGACGTATGGGGCTGTGCCAGTGATTGCAATGTAAACTAGGAGGCCAGGTCAAGATCAGTTTATGCTTAAGGCAATGTAGATACTTGAGTTAACCCATATCAGATTAGACCACTCCTTCCGAGCCTAGGCCACTCTAGTTTTATGGCTTCATACTGGCTTGAAATTCACACACTCATGATGGTGAAGATAACTGATAAGATGGATGAGTGGAAAAAACAAGAAATGATAAAATACAAACAAAATAAATAAATAATGCATCCAAAAGAACCTTGACTGGCCCCAAAATGCGACAAGATAAGGAAAACTGATTTACAACAATGGTCACATGGATCAGGAATAAAAATGGCGACAAGTTAACTTGCTGAAAATTGAAAAGCCTAAAAGGACAAGGAAAAGACCAAAACTGCATGAATTGGAATGGTGAGAACACTTGGAAGACAAGTTATTCAATGGAAGATATGGCTCACAGTGGAAGGGAATGGAACAGTGCACAAGGCTCCCACCAACGCGGGGTCTGGGGAGGGATAGATGTACACAACCTTACTACTGCACATACAGAGATGTTTTCAACCATTGCGCCAAGGCCCACCCTCAGCCTAGCCTGAAGGATGAGCGTACTATATTTGGTTGCTATTTGCCACCCTGAGATTGATCAAACTTGTCACAATTGAAATAAACTAAAAGTTTTACCAAATACCTGTGCAACTGCCAAAATCCACTGTCTAACCCCCATCCAGATTTGTCCCCACAAGCCTGAAGCATTAATGATATACCAGACGTGTGGTCATCAATGTGATCGATTGTTGGTGTTTCAACCTCAAGAGGGGGGCTAGCTAGGCAGTGGTCCCTTGGCTTCAATCAGCTATGCTAGTGTAATAGTTGCATAGGGTGATGAAATGTCCCTTGTCCTGGCTCCTAGAGGCATTGACATACCCAGAAATGATACTTGGCCTGGCATTGCTTACACCCATTCATAATTAGCAAATTTACTTGCCGACAGCCAAATTTTTTACTCTATCAAAGCTCAATCAGAATATATGGGGATTTTTTTTTTTTTTTGTTTCTTAAAGAGGAAGAATTGAGACAAGTTTGAGTAGAATGAAATTCTGATGTCACAACCCAAATCTCAGAAGCGCCATGAGTGTGACAGACCAACCACAGTGACAGGCAAGGATTCAAAAAAGACCTATTTGTGTGCAACAGAGAGCATTTAAGATTTAACTAGCAACTTAACAGATTTGAATTCCCATGGAGGATTTACTTCTGGCTGACACAAGATTACTAACAATGAATTTCTTTTCATTCTTCAATCACCTAAAATGCATTTTACATGAAAGTAAACAAATGTGATAACTAGGCACTGGTCAAGCTCTAGGACTCCATGTAAATACCATGACTAGAGAAGAATGCCAAGCAGTAAGAGTGAAGTAATGATAATAGAGTTGGTGGTCATCAGGCAGAAAGGGTTACATGGTGGCCTTTCTGTCAAGGTAGATGGGAAGAGATCCCACAAGGAGTTTGTATTCATAAGAGTTGTTCATGCGATTGCAGTGCTACTGTGAATGCAAGGGAAGCTTGACATGGCAACAGATCTGGATATTGAAAATAGATGCAGTAACTGCCAGTGCTTGTGAATTTTAAAGCAGCATCCACAAGCAGGGTATATGTCAACAGACTAGTTACTTCACAACTGTCTGTTAGCATGGTGAATCATCAAAGATGAGAAGCCTATTCTCTGGCTTCAAATTGGCACAGCTGTAGTATGGGTGTGAATAAGAACTTTGTGGAGGGATGGCTTGGGAAAACTGGAAGATACAAATGAAGAAATGTAGATAAAATCTCAAACCAAGTTATACAGGATCATTGAAAAGTGTTTGGTTATGCAGATAAAACTCAAACCAAGTTATACAGGATCGTTGAAAGGTGTTTGGTTACTAGCAAACAATCAGATGGAATGCATGTCCTACTCTGGGTAGAGGACTCTTCAATGACAAACAAACCGCTTTAGCAGGAATACATCAGGCAGTTGAGGATTTAACGGCTTCAACTAATAGATGTCACATGTGAAGACTAAATCCAATGATCCTAACCATCCTATAGGAACTTCTGTCCTAAAACCATCCAATTAAAGCAGATGCTTGAGTTTTCTCTTCATCAATTATATCAACCAGATAATATCTCATCTACCAAATATACTACAGTGTATTCCTAGGAATAATAACTTTGTTTCACCTGGTTAAAGGTAATCAAGAAGAGCATCCTGCCTCATCTATGACATGCTACCACGTGATAACGAGGAGCTTCTTAAAGATCAAATAAAAGTACTGAGAGCAAAAATAGCAGGTTGAAAACCAAATTTACAAATGCCTTACATGGAAATGTGTGTTTAATCAGAAAGCAAATGCTATTAAAGAAGTACCGAAGTCCTCTTGTAGTTGTCTATTTCCAAGTATTACATATCACAAACATGGCTAATATTACAAGGTTCTGACAAGCTCAGACAATTTCATTTGAGATGCAAAGCAGCACAACCTCCTGAAGAGAACATATGGGCAACAAACTGCCCATTGTACTAGGTCAACAATTTAAACTCAATTCATCCTTCAAAGGAAATTGCATCTCATCGTGCTGAATTTAAACAACAGTCATCAGGAGAAATAGCTAGACAGATTGACATTGAGCTTGAATTAAGAAACATAAAGGGGTTCTGGTCCCACGTTTCTTCTAATCCTGAAAGAGGATTAACACAGAAAATAATCAACAATTAAAATTCTAATTAGAAAATGTACAAGAGTTGATAAAATTCAACTACAATCTTCAAATTATTATATATGTGGTACAACTATAATTGCAGGTATCATCTTCATAAGCACTATAGTTGCAAAGGAAAAAATCTGTAATCACATATTGCTCTTATAATCTGATTTAAACCCATAAACATGTGCAGTGGCACATATACAAAATTGAACATCATGAGATTGCTATACCAGAAGAACTGTATGTTTTAAGACCATGACTATACAGCCATTCTGGGGTAATAACTTTCTGTGACTGATGCATCAAAGGTCCAAATCAACAAAGATCAAGCAAAGAATGAGTTCTCAGAGGTAGTTATCCATATGGTGGTATTAGATGATTCATTCAGCTCAGGGAAGTTTCTCTCCTGTTTCCTTTTTAAGGAAAAATGCTAATTTGTTAGGATTATCAAACTTTATATCACAAAATGGAGTGAAGAAATTAGTTCTAATTATTAATTGGTATTATGAAGATACAAAATTCAGAGAAGTTATTAAATATACCCATTTTTTACCTCATTATTTTGAACAGATTTCTCTGTCAATTAGTTCAATCCCTTCCTTTGTTTTCCCTTTTCTTTAGGGATAGGCATGTGGGTAGGGTGGGGAAAGACATGAAAGTTAACAGTTAGTGACTGAAAACCCGCCAATGAGTAAAACTGTAGTTTGTAGGTGAATGGTTAGTTGTCAAGAGAAGTTAGCAAAACCATATCCTAACATATTCAAAATATTGACATAGATTCTAACCAGTGTTTTAAAAAGGATATGAGGCTTGCACCTTGAGGCATTTCAAGGAAGCAAGGCTCCAGGAAAATGCCTTGAGGCTCATACATGAAAGTAGAACCACATTTCTCCCACCTTGAGATGTATGTATGTGTATGTATATGTATATGTATATGTATACGTATATGATATTATCCGTACAGCAAGGATTGAAGATTTCAAAACAGCTAGGCTTCAGAGGTGTTGAGGTTGAAGGTGATTCTTTGTTAATTACAAATTGGATGAGAATGGGCAGCTTAGGCATGTGGAGTCGCAGACTAGCAATGAGAGAAGTGAGGTACCTAACAAATGAATCGGGAGTCAACTTCAGATGCGTTAGAAAATCAGTAAATGGCCAGGATATACACTTGCTAAATAGGGGATGAGTAGGATTGAGATGTTCTAATGTATCAATGAATCTAAAGGACCGTATTGCACCTTTCCTTTTCTTTTTTCTTTTTTTTTTGATAAGTAACAAACAACCTTAGTAATAAGCAAAAGATTACATACACCTTTTTTTTATCAATAAGATTACATACACCTTTTAGAGAGGGCAACCCTTAATCCCCCTTCCAATTTCAATATAATTACAATTGAACCAAAAAAAAAACTGATCTCTGCCCACCCCCTGTATTGCAAGGTTCAAAATATCGATACAGGGCGATACGTCGGTAGGGTGTACCGGCCTGTATTGGTACTTTTTTTGTGTTTTTTTTATTTTTTTCGAAACGGGTTCAGAGGGGCCGGTTTAAGGCTGGTCTATCCTCTGAACCACTCACCGACCCAAAAGCATATCGGGAAGGCTCTGATACGATACGTACCGGCTGATACGGGCCGATACGTGACAAAATTTGATCCTTTCTGTATTGCAATTTTGTCTTTCATGTTTGGTTGAATTAATAAAATTATCTGTTGCTCATCAAAATAAAATATAGAAAAAAAATCATGTATGTATAGATGTACATGTGCATGCAAATAAAAAAAATGTATGCATTATTTACAGTATTATTTAACATTTAGAAGTTCTTAATAGTTGTTAAATAATTTGTAAGAATGCAATGGCTTACCTAAGTCCAAATATTTTCAGTTCCTTTATTTATGTATTCATTTGTATAATTTTCCTAAATAAAAGTATACGCTTACCAATCCTCAATCAGCTCGGTCAAACACAAACATAATAGCTTTTTTATAGCAAAAAGCAGAATACTTGAAGACATCAGTTTCTTTTTGACAAATGTTCTTTATAATCCTTACAGGAGAAAAATGTTCTAGCTAGAACAGTTGCTCCCATACTTACCAGTTATCTGGTGCCCACTTGCAGCCATCAGTATCCACTACATGCAAGCTGTAGGCATGCCTTGATTTTGCAGATTTATTCTCAAAACTGGAATACAGAATGAGGAAGAAAGCAGAAAGTCAATGATAATTAAAATGGATCAACTATTAGTAGCTCTTTAAATCAACTGACCTTTGATGTATAAGATCCCCATCAATGACCACCAGTGAGCCAGCTTTGGCTTCAAGGGCAACAAAATCTTTATGATCATATGATGGAGATGGGTGATCAAAATGAACCCCTTCTTCATCTCTAATGAACCTCCTCACCAGGCCATCTAGAGAGAACGTGCACAAGAAGATAAAACTAAGCCCAAAAAAACAAGTAGTTGTGTGGTGTATGTAAACAAACAAAGACAGGCCAGCTAAAGACAAGAGGGCTACTCTTATGGGATCCTGGAAGAGCCCAGAGGCATCCATTGACAATGGTTGCATCCTCTAGAGCTAACCACAACCCTGTGCATGATCGGGGCTCTGTATAAAGGAATGAATTATCCTGGTGTGGCACAACTTCTCCTCCAATACCAGGTTGCTGCAAATGAAATGATCACAGATTATATAACATTCATAAAATTAGTGAAACAGCTTAATAATGCATATTTATTTAATAGAACATCCACCACCAATTTAAGAATATTGGTTGCCAAAGCACTGAGAGAAAATCAACCATATATGATGCTATGAATCTATGGGGAACTGCAGTTTGTTTTTATGTTCATTTTATGAGAACGGTTGCACTTGTAACAGTAGCAATCATTTAAAGAGAATTTCTTAATATTAATTTTTGATATTCTTACAGATGCAGGGTGTGACTTTTCAGAATCCCCTAACATTTTCCTGCCATTTTCTCGTTGTGTTACATTTGTGCATTCATCGTTGCCATCTGACTCTTCTATTGGCAGTAATCCTTCCACTGCAATTAATATATTCTTGTTTGTCAGCTGCATATTTGAAAATTCTAATCCAGCGATGGCTACCACACTTGATTTATTGAAATGAAAAGCCACTGCCTTCACTACTTGGCAATTTGGCATAAAGTGAAGAATTGAATAACCACTAGGTGCATGCTTGAGAAGTCCTAATAAGATTCTCAATAATATGCCTGACCTACTCCAAAGAAACTCCTAGAAGACAATGGTGGACACATGTAAGACATTGACTATAAGAGATTAGGGTTCCCCCCTGCCTTCTAATTTAATTTCTATTTTCTCAGGCAGAAGCAGTAGATATTCTAACTAATTCTTAAGTTTCAATTACAATCCCTCCCAGAATTAGTGTTTTTTTATTGGGAAGCCTTCTTAGAAAAATGTAACACTTAAGATCTACTTCAAAGAAAAAGGCCTAATTGGTGTTTATCCCCACACTGGTGCATCCTTTGTAAGGAGAATGGTGAGACCTGTCATCGCTTACTAATATCTTGCCCATTTATTTCAGAGATCTGATGTTGGTTTTCCTCTCTTTTTGGTTGCAGGTGGACCCCTCCCTCAAATGTACAAAGCTTGTTCCATTCTACTTCAATTAGGGGGTTAAAGAAGAGAGGGAAAATGGAGATGCGTAAAGCAGCTATCTGTTGGACAGTTTGGGAGGAAAGGAATCAAAAGACCTTCCATGGGAAAGAAAGAAATAAGGGTGCCATCATTGAATTAATTTCTATAAGGGTGGCTCATTGAGCTAAGACTATGAAGCTCTTTGAAAATTATTCAGAAGGAGACATCATCAGTAAGTGGAAAGAAGTGGTATGGCCAGCTCCAATGAAGACTTCATCTAACCCAGTTTGGTCTCCTCCAGCTTTGGGGTTCACTAAACTGAACTTCGATGGTAGCAGCAAAGGAAATCCAGGCCCGTCAAGTATAGGGGGAGTTTTCAAGGATGAAGAAAGTTGAATTATTTCCATGTATTCTGGTTCTATTGGATGGGGGGATTCTCTAAGATCTGAAATATTGGCTGTTCTGGAAGGGGTAAAAAGAGCCCAAGAGTTGAAGGTGATTCTAAGCTGGCTATCAATTGGCTACAGAAGGACGATTTCAGTTTGTGGAAATATCTGAATGAGAAAAAGAAAGTTAGATAGTTCACTCAAAACATGGAAAACAAGTTTCAATGGACTAAGAGGAGTGTCAATTCCTTGGCAGATTCATTGGCCAAACAAGGGGTGGAAAGAGTCAACTTTTTCTGGGCAATATTGTAAACTGAAATGTACCTTTAGGGAGGGTTAAGAGATTTTACCCCTCCTCTTGTATCTTTTTCTCTTAATATCTATTAATAAAAGTTTCTGTTAATTATCAAAAAAAAATTACAACAGCATGTCTCAAATACTGCAATCTCCAGCAGAATCACAAATCTTATTTCTTTGGCTTTGATTTCAGTAACAAGTTTTGTGCAAAACAATTCCATCAGAATCCATGCTTCAGACCTGTACCTCACCACACTTTGGTTACATTCGATTGTAATTAAAGCATCATCTAGGTGTTAACTAAGTGATCACCTAGGAAATTTTGAAGCGCAATGCATATGCAACCACCTAGGCAGGTGCTATAGATATAATCATCATAGTTGTCAAGGCAATGCCTAGGCAACAAGGCACACTTGGATGCTCGCCTCGCCTAATCGCCAAGCAGTTTTGTATGTTGTGTCATAAAATACTTTTATATTTTTATTTTTTTTTCTGATTATAATTATAAAATAGACATTATTAAACTAAAATATTAACTTTATGTGTTTATATACTAATTTCTTTTTATTATTTTCTTATTTGTTATGGTTTAATCAATACAAACATTGTCAATGACTGTATTGAACTCTTCTTCTTCTTCTTCTTCTTCTTCCACCTTTTCTTTTCATCTTTTCCTATAACAAAAATAGGGGTTCAGCCCCTATATTTTTTGAATTGTCTCTTCTTTCTTCCTTTTGTTCTCATGAATATGTTGATTTTCTATACTTTTCTTATGGAAACTATGGATAATTATTAAGGAAAGATGGTTATGGAACCTAGGGAACTACCCTAGGATATATGTTTTTTACTTAAAAAAAATATTGCTTAGGCGACTAGGCAACAAGGCCCTCTGTCACCTAAACTCACCTTGGCACCTTGAAATCTATGATAGTCATGAATCATCTTACTGGGGGAAAATAACTAATTATGCACAAATTCATGTTATGTATCAAAAGAAAAACTAATTATGCCCCCTTTATAATGTTGACCATTTTCGGTGTGTGTGTGTGTGTGTGACCATTTTCGGTCAACAGGATTGTATGTAGATATAAAATTAGGGCTCTTAATTCTTGTATGTATTTCTGTTTTCCTTTGAACCAGGGAAGTTATTCAAAAGTGTTATCATTATTTCTGAAAATCAAATGTAAGGACTAAGGAATCAATTTATTGATTTAATTTGAGGTTTAATAGTTTACAATTAATTTCCATGATACTTGGGGCTATATATGTTCACTATAAAATATGCAAATATTTTATTTATTCATTCCTGTCACTTAGTTGTCCTATAAGCATCTACTCACCTTGTCAGGCCAGGTGTTGCCTAGCCACCTAAAGTCCTTAACTACTTTAGTACATACCTCAAATGCCTCTTAAGCACCAGATTCAACCCAAGTAACAACACGCAACAACCAGATTCCAGCAGCAAAGCAGCTTGGGTTGAATTACTGGGCTCATGCCCTTTAGGTTTGAATCTTCTGGTTGGGCTTGCATTGACCCCAATCCAGTAGAAGCCCTCATGCAACCATAACCCCTTTAGGATTCTACAAATTGAGCACATCTGTCATTCAGAATCTAGAATATTAAAATTTTTTATCAATATCTAGAATTTTAAAATTTACAAAATTTTACTTTATAAAGATGCTTTTTAGGTGGCCATTTTTGTTTATTAAGCTCTGAATATCTTTTGTTATGTGTAAGATATCGAGATCCATAAAAATATACCAACCACTTTTCAATGCCACCTTCCAGGTAAAGACTATTTTAAGATTTTATGTTTATCAACTTGTCAACCAACAGAATAATATTAATAATCTGTTTTAGCTAATGTGGTCCCGTCCTACCACCAGAAACATAACTTGCCTGAATCTAATAATTTAGCATATGTGCAAAAATAATATAAGGAACAACAACAATACACACAGCAATCAGTTGGTGCAAGAGCCCTGCTTTCATAATGATTAGAGTATAATAAGTGGCATCCAGAAACTCAGAAAATTTTACAAAATGAACTTGAAGAACATGTAGCCGATGCCAAATATAGTTGGGGTAAAGGCTTAGATGATGATGACACTTGAAGAGCATTTTAAATGCTTTCATTGAAAATGACACTTTCTTTTACAGTTCGGTTTATTATGGTAATATTAATTTGCAGTTCTGCACTAGATTATATCTAAGCATTTCCCTTTTTTGCTCTTGCACATATGAGACTATTTTTTTCTGTCGCAATTTCATACCATAGGTTGCATCATGCTGAAGTTATGAAATGCCAAAACTAGTCACATGTCATGTAAAATATTCATTCATATTAGGCTGCAAATTTCTCATGAAGCAGAAATCAATGTCATAATAAAAGTTACAATTTCACAAAATTACAAATTACCTTGAATATGTACATGGATTGAATGACCACTGGCCTCTTATAACCCAACGACGAGAGCAAACTTGAAATTTTCGCTGAGGAAGAAAACTTTTTAAACACTGGATCGAGTTCATGTAGAGCTGCATGAATACCAGATAGGGATTGCAAAATAAGTTTCAACCAGATATGCAAGATCCAGAAAAGTGTTAAATTAAAAATACCAACGGTTTAGTATAGAAATTCAGAGAACAAGCAAAAAAATCATGGTTTTCTGAAAGGATATGCTAATAAGAAAATTTCGAAAGGCTTTAGGAGCAAACCATGGCCAACTTTGTTAATGGAGAGTTGCTTTGACTGCTTCAGGTTCCCATCGTCATCAAATGCCTTCTCTGCAACAACAAATTAACCAAACTAAGCACAGCCAATACAGCAACGAGCAACATATATTATCCAATGGAGCCGCTTAGTGGTACCTTCAAAGAAAAACGAAATTTTCTCTGCACTCTCGTAGAAATAGTTGTCGGTTAACTGTTTCTGAAGAAAATTTGGAGAACCAAAAATCAGGAAAAAAGAAAAAGAAAAACAAATCATTAACTTGAGTTCTGTTCAAAAGGGTTAGCTTGTTTGTTTGTTTGTTTGATTTTTCTAAACAAAAGAACCGATTAGGTTGCCTGGTTTTTGGAAGAGAAAATGGAGGCGGTGGAGCAGTCGAACCCATCGAGCAACTCGTCCATTCGCTTCCTCAGTCCATCGATCTCTTCAGGACATGAAAACGACTCAAGCACCAGATATCCTGCTCCATTGAAATTTACAAAAACAAAGAATAAAACTCGTAAAACATCATAATCAAGTTGCAGGAAAGAATGATTTTTTTCTCTCTTTTTACACTTCTTTGGTGCTTTTATAGTTCCAATGAATATTACCCTGAGAGTTGAACAACTGAACTTGCTCCGGAGTTAGACTTCCGACACTTCCCATTCCAGATTCTTGACGGATTCGATACTCTGAAGTTCACGCAGATGAGCTCCAGATAACGATCAAACTCAGAGAGAGAGAGGGTTCGAGACAACTTGGACGATCAGGTTACGGTTCCCAAGGGGTCCGGATGAGCTGAAGACAACAATTTACAACGCCGGCTGGTCATTCAACCGCGTTGTAACACGTAAGTACCCCATTTTTCATGTTCGAAGTTAACGGAAGAGAAGCCCCCCCCTCTCCGTTTCATTGAGTACCTATTTTAAATTAATAAAATAAATAAATAAATAAACAATCCTTTTTAAATCTAATGTAAAAAACGAAGAGTTGAAGCTGGTGCAGACGATCGATTTTCAACAACCGACATTCAACATTGGACGTAAAGCAGCATTGACAACTGAATCCAACTTAATTTATCAACACCAAACCCTCTCATTTTTTCGGCTGCAAAAACTTGCCTAGAAACAATAAATCTAATTATTGTCTTAGAAAATAAAATCTGGTTGAGTGAGCAAACCATTACAGAGAGACCTAAAAACTAATTCTGATTCCAAGAGCAAGTCGTTACAGTGACTGTTGTCTCAGAGAGATCCAACCTATAGAAAACCTTGCTCAAAAAATTAGAAACTGGGTCATATCCAGTTCTTGACCCCTAATTCCCTCTTCACTCTCTTTCTCTGTCTTCTCATTTTTCATTTTTCTTTTTTTTTTTTTTTGTCGTTGTTCACACTTCATAGCCGTAATAAGAATTTGCAATATTTGATTTTATATGATGAATTTGTTATCATTGTATAGCCACATGAATGTTCCTTTTGATGCAGAAATGAGTAAAAGTTTAGGATTGATTTTCTCTAAAAGTTATAACTGATATTCTGTAAAAGTTATAAGGAATTTGGTATCTTATCTTTTATTGTAAAGATCAATTTGCAATTTTTCTTATCAATTTTTTGGAATATGCAGGGTCTGGTATTGACAAACCGGATTGGATTCAGTCGTTAGTGCTGCTTTATATCCGATGTTGGTTGTCAGAGATCGATAGTTGGTCGTCGGCACCAACTTCAACTCTTCATTTTTCACATCAAGTTTAAAAAGGATCTTGTCTTTAGGAAAATAACGGGGAAGAGGAGGAACTGGGGTTATTTATTTATTTATTTATTTTTAGTTAATTTAAAATAGATATTAAAGATAACGGAGAGGGGAGTTTCTCTTTCGTTAACTTCAAACATTAAAAGTGGATTAAAAGTGGGGTGCTTACGTGTTACAACGCGGTTGGATGACCAGCCCGCGTTGTACATTGTTATCTTCAGCTCATCCAGACCCGTTCCCAAGTCCCAAAAATGTGGGAAAACGATCATACAAAAATACAAAATTATGCCAAGCACACCAATTATTTGTTCTCATATTCTTTACAAAGCATCTCACACCACGCATTTGGAATATTATGTCATTTCAAGTGGGTCGGCAGAATAATGTGTCCAACTGTCGTGGATTAAGTAGGACCGCAGTGCATCGGATTCTCTGCAAGCAAAAAGAACCCATCCATTCACTGGGAACATCTCCAAATAAATCTAACATATACACGTAGATATTCTCAACTTGCGGTTAAATCTCGTGGGCGCCAGTGCAAAGTTTTTGTTTGCAGAAGATCAGGATCGACTGAAGGTTTTTATTAATTATAATAAAAACAATGGGCAGAACGTATAACTTCACAACTACGGAAATGTGGATCCTGTGGGACCTAATTGAGGGAACGGGATATGCTCCTCTCACACTTGCGCGCCTCACGTGCACATCCACCGTGCATTGGGAACATCTACTGTAAATTATTATTTGTAAATACGGAAGCAGATCCGGTCTCCTAATGGAGTATCATCGAGTTGGGCTCGGAGGGAGACGAGGATATCAGCCCAGCCCCAGTTCGGTGGATAGTTGGATACACTTGGAAGTTGGACCTGATCTAGTTCAGGGTGTCATTGAATCATCGACTCCCTGATTACCCGGCCCAATAAGCATGTTTAAGGTTCCAAATGTTGGGCTCAGGAAAAAGTAGGGTAAGGAAGGGAAATGTAGGAAATTTATACAAGGTTTTTAAAGGTTTCTTTATTTTTTTCCTCCTTTCCCTACTTTTTCCTTCAAACCAAACATTACCTTATGGTTCGTTTGGTTGTCGAAAAAGGATGGGATGAGAAGGGAATTTTTTTCTCAATCCTGTCACCTATGCTTGTTATCCTGCCAAATTTGTTTCCCAATGTTTAGTTGTTGAGAAAATTTTACAAGAATGTTGGGTCCATCCCAATTTGATAAATCTATGCATTCTCTATTTCTACATCACAAGACTTGTTTTGGAGACGACATGGCACAATAGTATTTGAACATTGAAACATGTGATGTTGACATGGCACAATTAAAAATTCCTATGTAGCAAATATTAGGGGTGACCAAGAAGAACCGAAAAACCCGACCAAAATCGAATTGAAAAAATGGTTAATTGAACTAGTCGGTTCGATTTCAGTTTGATATTTTTAAAAACCTACTAAGACCGGTTCAGTTCCGGTTAACCTATTTAAAAAACCGGCGGTTAATCGAACTGACCAGTATATGTTAATAAATAATAATATATTATATATATAATATAATATTTTTAAAAATTAAAAAATCAAAATCCCTAAGACCCTAAGCGCACCTTTCCGGCTTTCCCCTTTCTTTCCCTCTCTCTCTCTCTCTCTCTCTCGACTCTCGTCTTGCCTCTTGGACTCTCACTCTCACAGTCTCACTCTCTCGAAGTCAAACTAAGAACTTCAGAAGTCAGAATCACCAATGGCCGTCGGCGATGGCGCTCCGCCAACGAAGCCTCTGTCCGACGAGTGTGTTCTAGACTTCCGGTGAGTGTTTTGTACTTCCCTATTTTGTGAATCTGTGTTCTCCTTTCTCTCTCATAACCTAATATTCTTCTTCTTCTCCCCAGTGGTCAAACTTATCGACGGCAACGAGCAAGCCTTTGAAATCCGACCAACGGTGTCTCACTATCTCTCTCTCAATGAGTGACAGTATCTCTCATCAGATAAGTGAGTCAACACTCAATAGATCTGAGATCTCTCTGAGTCTCCATCTCTCTCGCTCTCAGAGTCTCAGTTACAGACTTACAATCTCACTCATCTCTCACTCTCAGACTCAATTGTTGATCTCTCATTCTTAGTTGCAGTCTCTCTATCTTAGTCTCTCAAATATCACTCGACAAAGTGTCAGCAACTTTAGAAACTCAGTCTCTTCTCTCTCGACACCAAGTCAGTAAGTCACCAACCAGCATTCGGAAAATCGACAACCAATCCGACAGTCCGGCACTGTCAAATATCACTGTTCCTATTTTAGGTAATTTTTTTTAGTATTTTTACAATGTTTTTTGTATTCCTTCGAAGAATGAATGAATGTTTTTGTTTTAGTATTTTTAGATGTTTTTGTTTTAATTGATGTCATGTGTATGTCTATAAATCATTGTATGGATAATTCATATTTTATGGTTAATTTGGATTAAACCAATGTATTTTTTTTTTATTTTATGGAGAGTTCAGATTAAATCTTGAACGAATGAATGAATTTAGAAATTTAGTATATTTTTCTCACTCCACCTCTTTTAGGGTTTTTTTTATATTTTTAGAATGAGTGTTGGCTTAAATCATTGCCTAACTTTTCAGATTTTGTGGAGAACTTGGATTTTTGGCTTAAATCATTCATTCAAAATGCCTTAAGCTGCTTTTGACTTAACAAAAATGCCCTAAGCTACTAAGCATTGATGTTATCCCATGATGGGTGCTTAAAATCAGGACTTTCTTTTGTTCCCTTTCCATGTATATCTTTTTTTCTATTTCATATTTTTTAAGGCTATGTTAGATTTGAATGTTTATTTTTTTAATTACACATGTATTTTTTTTATTTATTAGATATATGTCAAGTACGGGTGATAACAATACAATGCCAGAGAGTAATCCTGCACCTTCAAGTAATGCTTGTAATTCATCTCACCCAACTAGTTCAGAGATTGATTCAAAAGTTTATACCACTTCATCTAGAAAAAAAAAATCTTAGGTGTGGGATCATTTTACTAAACTTGATTGTAAGGACAAAAGTGAACAAAGGGCAAAGTGTAATTATTATGGTAAATACCTAGCTTGCCCATCTTCAAGTGGTACTAGTTTCTTAAGTAATCACTTTCCTAGGTGTAAACAATATCCCCTTAATAATGTAGACAAGCGGCAAAAGATTTTGGAAGTTTCATTTCAAAGTTCTAAAGAGGGGAGCACCACACCATCACTTGTGCCTTACAAGTTTGATCAAGATGAATGTAGAAAGGAACTTTCTAAGATGATTATTGTAGATGAATTACCTTTTAAGTATGTGGAACGATAGGGTTTCATGGCTTTTGTGGTAAGATGCAACTAAGGTTTGTAGTTCCTTCACGTCACACAGTAGCTAGAGATTGTTATAGTCTTTATGTGGATGAGAAGAAAATGTTGAAACATTTTTTTGAAAAACCATCGTCAAGGGTTTGCCAAACTATAGACACGTGGACATCATCTCAAAACCTTAGTTACATGTGTCTTACTGCTCATTTCATTGATGATGAGTGGAAATTGCACAAAAAAAATTAAATTTTTGTCCAATTTCTGGTCATTCAAGAGAGATAATTGGCAAGGCCATTGAGAGGTGTTTACTTGATTGGGGCATTGAGAGAGTGTTCACTGTAATAGTGGACAATGCAAATTCAAATGATGTAGGGATTCAATATATGAAAAAAAAAACTTAATAATTGGAAGGGAAGTGTCTTAAAAAGTGAGTTCTTATACATGAGATGTGGTGCACATATTTTGAGCTTAATTGTCAAAGAATGGTTGTTAGAGGTAAATGATTCTATTTTCAAGATTCATTATATAGTGAAATATGTGAGATCTTCACCAGCAATGTTGCAAAAATTTAAGGATTGTGTGGAGAAAGAAAAGATACTGAGTAAGGGTCTTATTTGCCTAGATGTTGAAACTAGGTGAAACTCTACTTAATGCTGGAAGGCATGCGTCGGGTAGGTCTTTCCCACTTCGGCTTTTTCGCTCATATATTTGCTTCGGGTTACTGATGTTGTATTTCACCGTAGGTCCCGAGGCGAAAAAGATAGACAACCACAAGCTCTTCCACCAGATGAAGAGGAAGAAGTGCGTGGCAAAGAAGGCATGCGTCGGGTCCCCGCAAGCTTCAGCCAAACCTCGACTTTCGCAGACTTCTGCTTCGGGGCCCGAGGTGGCAGTCGTGCCCGTCATTGACTTGGAGGAGGGGGTTGTACCTAAGGGGCCCGAGGTGATGGTGGAACCTGCCGTTAAGCCCATCGAGCCTGTTGCCGAGCCCACCCGACTTGTTAGAGAAAGCATTGTCGAGGCTAACGCCGCTGTTGCTGGGGCTCATCCTGTCGATGCTGCCGTCGAGACCTCCAAGAGTTCCACTCATGATGTGGAGATGACGGCTTCCAGCTCGGAGGGTCAGGGGAGCCAAACCGTCCTGAACCCCCAATGCAGCTTGAAGAAGAGTGAGCTGGCTGCATAATCGGGGGAGGTCTGCGAGTGGGCTGAACTCACTCCTGGTCAGCTCGGCGCCCGAGCTGCCACTCATACTATGGTGGTGAGTCCCCCTTATTTATTTATTTATTTTTGTGGTCTCCTTCTTACTCGGTTCTCCTTTTTGCAGGTGAACTCCGCCATTCGCGCCTTGACCCTCCAATTAGAGCGACATTTGAGGCAGGCTCTGAAGGCTGAGGAATCATCTCGCGCAGCCTATACTAAGTTGACGGCAGCTCGTTGTCAGGTTCACCGCTTGGAGAGCAATGCCTCGGCTCAAAAGAGTTTCATCGAGGTGTTAATGTCAGAGAAGGGAGAGCTGGCTCGAGATAAAGATAAGTTGAGGGCCGAAGTGAACGGTCTCAAGGTCAGTCAGGAGGCCTTAGGGCTCGAGGTGAGCAGCCTCAAGGCTGAGAGGGATGCTCTGAGGCTCGAGGTACAAGGCCTCAAGGAAGCGAAAGGAAAACTGGAGCACGAAGTGGGGTACCTCCAAGAGGATATAAGGGAGAACATTGCAATCTTCGAAGGTGCTCTTGAGGAGGCCAAGACCCAGGCTGTCATTGACTATGTCAACTCTTCGAGATTCGACAATGTGATGACGGAGGCATATCATAAGGGTTTCAAGCTCAGTCGGTGGATGATCAGGCACCTCTACCCCGAGTTGGACACGAGTGCAATTACTACTTCACGGATTACTGACGACATCGTGCGTCAGTCAAAAGACGACCCCGATTCTAAGGATGAAGGTCCCAAAGATGGAGCAGAGGATGCCAGTCCAGACATTATCTCCGAGGGTGTCCCTAATAGAGGCGGCAAGCCCCCGAAGTAGTTTGCCCTTTATATTTGTAGCTTAATATTTTCCCTTTCTGAAATGTGAATGTACTATCCTGAGCCTTTGAGCTCAGGTAAAACTCTTGTACCTGAACTCTCTTTTTAATGAAATACAGTTTCTTTCGAGTATCTCTAATTGCAAAAATACTTCTAAGTGTGAGTGGACTCCAAGCTGGTCAATATAATGTAAAGGTTACCCGAGCTGTCATGCCACCGAGCTGGCGGTAAGGGTAACTAAGTGAAGTTGTGTTACTTCGGGTCGCGCGGGTTACATCGGACTATCGAGTTGCCGAGTTGAGTAAGAACAGCAAAGGTATAGACACCGTAGGGTTTATACCCGAGCTGTCTTTCCCTTAAGGGTTAGAGATAACCAGGTTTTTGTCAGTTTGCCATGCCAAAGTGGCAGCTAGGGCTTTCTTGTGACTCTTAGGCGTAAGAAGGGACTCGTAGTCTGCTCTTGGATTTCACCCAGGCCAAAGTGGCAACTGGGGTCTTCTTGTGACCCTTAGGCTTAGGGAGGGACCCATAGTCCACTCTTCTTACCCTTACTTTCGTCGGTGCCAAAGAGACAGCTGGGTCTTATGTGCCGAGGTCATGTTAGTTCGGTATTCTGGCCCTTAGGCTTAGGGAGTGGCTCGTGGCCTACTCGATTCTTACAGATAATATTGTCTTACGTTGACAATATTCCATGCTCGAGGTACTTGTTTCCCTTCGAGGGTCTCGAGCTCGTATGTTCCTTCCTCGAGCACTCGTTTCACTCGGTAAGGACCTTCCTAGTTGGACCCGAGCTTACCAGTGCCGGGCTCAGGCACCATAACTTTACGAAGGGCCAGGTCGCCAACGCGGAGGTTTCGCCTCTTGACCCTGGCGTTATAGTATCGGGATACTCTCTACTGGTAGGCTGCGGTCCTAATGTACGCGAGGTCCCTTACTTCGTTAAGTAGGTCGAGGTTAGTACGTAGCTCGTCTTCGTTTGTTTGATCATTGTATGCTTCTAGGCGCAACGTAGGTACTTCGATCTCTGCGGGGATCACTGCTTCGGTGCCGTAGGTGAGATTGAAGGGTGTTTCTCCCGTAGCGGTCTTCTCCGTGGTCCGGTAGGCCCATAGGACACTGGGTAGTTCATCTGCCCACAATCCTTTAGCTCAGTCCAGCTGTGCCTTTAGTCCGCAGAGGATGGCTCTGTTCGTGACTTCTGCCCGACTGTTTGCTTGAGGGTGCGTGACTGAGGTAAAGTTCTGTTGGATTCCCATGTCTCGGCACTAGTCTTGAAATTTGATGTCCTCGAACTGTTTGCCGTTGTCGGAAATCAATACCCAAGGTAATCTGAAGCGGCATACGATGTTCTTCCAAAAGAAGTTTTGGACATTTCAGACTGTTATCGTTACGAGGGGTTCAACTTCTACCCATTTGGTAAAATAGTCCATTGCTACCACTAAGAACTTCCTTCCACTCGTTGCTGGTGAGAATGGCCCGAGTAGATCGATGCCCCACTATGCAAAGGGCCACGGACTGGTGAGATATTTGAGGTCGACAGCGGGTTGGTGGTAAATATTGGCATGTCTCTGGCATTTGTCACATTTTCTAACGAGTTCAATGGCATCCGCCTTCATTATTGGCCAAATATACCCTTGTTGAAGTGCTTTCTGGGCAAGGGCCTTGCCCCTCAAGTGTCCGCCGCACAGACCCTCATGAGTGTCGTGGAGTACGAGCTCAGCTTCGATAGGTAGCAAGCAACACAAGTAGGGGAGCGTGTAGGATTTCCTATACAGCCGCTCGTCTATCATGACGTATTTAGTTGTTTGGCGCTGCACCCTTCTGGCTGCATTGCGATCTGCAGGGAGGGTCCCGTGTAACAAGAAGCTTATGAGTGGGTCAATCCAGCTCGGCTCTGCTTGAACGACGGGAGCGACCTCCTCTACCCCCCCCCCCCCCCCGAGAATGCTAGGCTAAGACAGGTCCTCTATGTACACGGTTCTCATGGTGATGTCACTAGTGATGGCTAACTTGGACAGGGCATCGGCCACAGCGTTCTCCGACTTAGGGATCTGTCTGATGAAGTGTGACTGGAAGTTTAACAGGGCCTCTATGACTTTGGCTAAGTAGGCGACCATGGTCGGCTCACGAGCTTCATACTTGCCCGTGACCTGGTTGACCACGAGCTGGGAGTCGCTACAGATAATAATGTGCTTGGCTTTTACTTCTCTGGCTAAGGCCAGCCCGGCTATCAACGCCTCGTATTTTGCTTCGTTGTTAGATGCCTTGAACTCGAAGCGTAGCGCGTACTCCAGTTTCATGCCGCTTGGGCCGTGCAGAACTATTCCGACACCGCTGCCCTATTGGTTCGAGGAGCCATCTACGTGAAGGATCCAGGGCTCTTCATCCCAGCTCGCGGTTGGCCGAGCTAGGAGAGGTGCCACACTGGCTGCTACTTCACGGGGTTCAGACTTGATCGACCCGGGAGCTTCGGGATCACCCGAGATGGGAGCCTTGCGCTCAACCTTCCTGGGAACTTCGGAGATGAATGTGCATTCGGCTATGAAATCTGCTAAGGCTTGGGCCTTAATGGCAGTTCGCGGCTTGTATTCTAGGTTGTACTCACTGAGCTCAACGGCCCACTTCGTCAACTGACCGGAGACCTCGGGCTTAAGTAGTACTTGCCTCAGAGGTTTGTCGGTAAGGACGATAACCATATGAGCTTGGAAGTATGGGCGGAGCTTCCGAGCTGCAATTATCAATGCGTATGCTAGCCTTTCCATCTCCAGGTATCTCATTTATGCTCCCTGCAATACTTACTAACATAATAGATGGGTCGTTGGACCCGATATACTTCCTTTATTAGTACCGAACCGACCACCTCGCCGCTCGTTGAGAGGTAGAGTTCTAAAACATCACCCTCATCGGGTCGGGTTAAAGTCGACACACTAGTAAGGTATTCCTTGAGCTCGTCGAACGCGAACTGGCAATCTTGGGTCCATTCGAACCCTTTGCTCTTTATTGCCTTAAAGAACGGCAAACAGCAGTCCGCCGATTTAGACATGAAGTGGCTTTGGGCAGCTATGCGGCCATTCAACCTCTGAACCTCCTTCAGCTTCCGGGGTGGTCTCATGTCTAAGATGGCCTTAACCTTATCCAGGTTGGCTTCAATGTCGTGTCGGTTAACGATGTATCCTAGGAACTTACTCGAGGTTACACCGAACACACACTTGTTTGGATTCAATCTCATATTAAACTTACGCAAAATTTCAAAAACAGAATGCAGGTCTTGTATTAATTCATGTGAGAATTGAGTTTTGGCGACCATGTCGTCTACATAGCATTCTACTTTTCTGCCGATTAACGACGCAAACAACTTAGTTACAAGCCTTTGAAAGGTTGCCCCTGCGTTTTTCAACCCAAAGGGCATAACCTTGTAATAGTATAGGCCGAACTCCGTGATGAAGGCAGTCTTTTCTTCGTCTGCCGGGTCCATCTTGATCTAGTTATAGCCCGAATAGGCGCCCAAGAAACTTAGCAACTCATGCCCTGAGGTCGTGTCCACCAAACAACCGATTCCGGGGAGCGGGAAGCAGTCTTTCAGGCAAGCCCGGTTCAGGTTGGTGTAGTCGACGCACATGCGCTATTTACCGTTGGCCTTCTTTACCAGGACGGAGTTGGCTACCCAGCTCGGGTATTGAACTTATCTTATGAAGTCTGTTGGGAATTTCATAGCCAAGTGGTAAGTGGAGACCACCGCCCGTAGGACATGGGTGATCGGCTATCCTATTATGGCATTGTAGGGGGAGGGGGTCGCTACCACCAGGAAGTTGTGTTCGAATCTGACCACACAAGGCCATGTGCCGATCTCTATAAGTACTGTTATTTTCCCAAGGGGCCGGACTTCTTCTCCGTTGAAGCCTACCAAAGGAGTGTCTGCAGGCTTTAGGTCGCTTCTCTGCAACTGGAGTTGTTCAGACACAGCTTTGAAGAGTATGTCGGCCGAGCTGCCTGAGTCGACGAGTATGTGCCTGACCTCGAAGTCGTTGATTCTCAGCTTTATTACGAGCGCGTCATCGTGGGGGTAATGGACCCCTCGCACGTCGTCTTCTGTGACATAAATTGGCTCTTCCGTTCTCTGTTGCTTTGGGGGGTTCTGCTCTTCCCGGGTGACCTCACGAACCGACGTCTGAGCTACCGCGGAAGTGCAACCTGCAACGATTGAACCTCCCACTATCATGTGGATGGTCCCCCAAACTGGCCTCTCCTCTAGAGGCTGCCTCTATGGTTGTTCGGCTGGCTTGCTGCTGGACTCGGGAGCATCTTTACCGTGCTCCCCTTGCCGACCTATTATTTTGTACAAAGTTTCTCAAATATCTGCGACGGATGAGCTCCTCTATCTCGTTGCGGAGGTTTTTACAACTCTTGGTACCGTGGTCGTGGTCTTTGTGAAAACTGTAATACAAACTCTTATTTCTTTCGTTGGTATTCCCCCTCAGACAGGGTGGCCACTTCACATACGGGGCGTCCTTGATCGCCATCAGGATTTTGGCCCGCTTTGCGTTCAATGGGGTATAATCAGCTCGGTCCGGTGCAGGAGCTCGGAACAATTGACCCGGCTTTGCACCCTGAGCTGTTTCCTTTTTTCTTCGGGTGTCCTCTTGACTGGAAGGCTCTCCTTCTCTCTTTCTTTTTTCGGGTGCACCCTCGCCCTTCTAGTTTATTTCCTCTTCAGTGGCTATGAACTTATCCGCAAGCTTTAGAAACTCGGTTATGGTCGCGGGTTGGTTGACGACCATGTGCCACTTGAACTCATTGTGCTTCACGCCCTTCTTGGCTGCTGCAAGGCGTATGGCGGGGTCCAGGCGCGGTATCTGCATACAAGCGTCGTTGAACCGCTTGATATAGCTTCGGATGGACTCTCCCTCTCTTTGTGCTACGTTGATGATGCTTTCTTCAGTTTGCGGGCACCATTTGCTGGTGACAAAGTGGGACGTGAAGGCTTGTGCGAACTGCGCCCAACTTCTTATCAACCCGGGTGCCAAGTTCCGGTACCACATGTGGGCTGCTCCCCTGAAAGTAGTGGAGAAGGCCACGCACATGCATGACTCACTAGCTCGCGCCAGGTGCATCTGTGACTGAAAGGCATCTACATGATCATTCGGGTCGAACGGCCCGTCATACTTGTCAAGAGGGGGGAGCTTGAAATCCTGGGGCATCGGGACTGCCAAGAGTTCGGAAGACAAGGGGGATGGAACCGAGAGTAGGGGAGCCTTGGCTTCGGTCAAGCCTACCTCTTCTTTGCCCATGAGCTCGGGCAAATCGCGGGTGACAGATCAGCGAGCTTGGCAGTAGCGTCTCTGCTTCTTGATGGGCTCGGCATTCGTGCTACTCACCTCCGCGCTGTCTAGAATGGTTTGCACCGGGAGTAGCCCGGTCTGCTGGTGATGGCTAAAGACAGAAGGGGCCTGCTTGGAGTCTTTTGCCAGGATCTTGAACCGGTTTTCAAGGATCAGGGTTCCAAACTTCGACTGTCGAGGCAAAGTATACCTGCCGAACCAGGGTCCTCCCGACCTGTTCGCCCGCGATGAGATCGGGGTAGCCAGTTTCTCCCGTCTGCCATGGAGGGAGGCATGGTTTTTGGGAGATTCTGGGGGGCCTCTCCTCGGTCGGAGTGCTCGCTCTGGTGGTGAGATTTGGCTTGCTGCGAGGCTAGGCGCTGAGGCGGGAGTTGAGGCTGCTGAAGCTTAGGTTGGGGCAGTTGGGGGAACTGCTGCTGATACTGGTACTGGGAGACCTAGTGCAGTACGTGTTGTTGATAGAGCTGAAGTTGTTGGAACTGTTGCATTTGAGCCTGCATGGCCCTCATGCACTGCATCAGGTCCTCCAGCTGGTTCAGGCTGGCCGTTGGGAGCACGACCGAAGGTTCGATGAACGTCGTTCTGATTGTAGCAGGGAGTGGGGCGATGATGGGTGCCATTGTGAGGGGCACATTCAACTTGGGGATTTCGTCCACTGAGAGGGGGACGGTGAACTGTCCGATACGACAGTAGGAAGCTGGGGTTGTTCCCTTGAGTTATCCATTTATGTGCTTCGTCCGACTTTTCTAGAGGAAGCCATGAGTGTTGGATTGTTTCAAGGAAGAAAAAGGAACTGAAAGAGTTTAGAGAGAAAGGCTTTTTGAAGCGTTTCCCACAGACGGCGCCAAATGATGTAGCACAATCCGGTCACTCCTTGCTAGCGCTCGCGTGGCTTTTGAGATGTACTAATGCTCCAACGCTTAAGTTAGTACTGTGTGCAAGAAGCTGAAAGAGAATGAACACTAAGAGTGCAGGTTGCGCTAGTCATTCAAGATACCTTGTTCCTTGAGGATGAGTTCCTTATAGCTGAATTCCATTTGCTCCAGGCCCTCTGACTTCTGATAGGGCAGGTATAACCGCCACTGTCAGTTTGCCACAGCCGTTACAGGCAGTGCTGAGGTGGCACGCGCGGGGCCGTCGTGTAGGGTACGTGCCTGTTAGGTGTGGGACGCCATTCTAAAGGTGGCAGGCGCGGCGAGGGGACATGCCTGAAATTCGCAGGTTTGTCAAGTACGACAGTTGGGCAGGAAGCCCTCCTATGGTATACCGAACTATTCTCCTGTGAATTGCCCTAAGCTGGGTCGTCCCGTGAGTGACGGGCTGCCTGCAGCCGGTTATGCCAAGCTAGCCGACCCGAGGTCTTTGTGCCTTGGGGCGTCCGAAGAAGAATCGATCGTTCTTGCTTGGGAGTGGCCCGAGGTCCATTGGGAGGAGCTCGGGTCTCGAAAGGGGTCAGGGGACCCCGAACTCAGGACCCCCGAAGTGCCTTAACCCCGAGGAGGAGGTGTGGGCAAGGCGGCTTTCGGCGAGTAGTTTACCTGCCGAGTTGCCGTGCTGAACTCAATGGGACTTCCCCACCGAATTGTGCTCACATCCGTTGTGCTATCACGCTGAGTCAGAAATCATGTGAGATCATTGTAGGATTTACTTTACCGATTGTCAAAGCATTACCACTTGCAGATTCTGAAGTTAAGCTTCCAATATATATATATATTCAATGTTGAAGGTGAAAGAAGCGGTTAAACAATCATTTAACAACAAGAAAATCGAATATAGCCCGATCATGCAAGTTATTGATAAAAGATGGAAAAAACAAATAGGTCACAAGCTTCATGCAACAAGTTATTATTTTAACCCATTATTTCACTATCACCCAAAGTCAACGGCAAAATCCCCAATCATCATGTTAGGTGTTGTTGATGTGCTTGAAAAGTTATGTAGAGAAGAAGGAACAGAGAGAAATGTCAACAAAGAGCTTTCAATGTTAGAGTGTGGTTTGGGTGATTTTGGAAGGCCATATGCATTGACTGCTATCAAGAGAATGGATGCAAGTAATGGTTAATACCTTTGACCTATTTGTTATTTTATATTTCAATATTTATTTTATATTATTAGTTCAAGTGCTTAAATTGATTAAATTTTGTTTTATTGTTTGAAGGTGAATGGTGAATGAGGTTTGGTTGTCACACTCCAACTCTTAGAGAAGTTGCTATGAAGGTTTTTAGCCAAACTTGTAGATCTTCTGGATGTGTGCGTAATTGGAGTGTTTTTGAACATGTACACACAAAGAGAATAAACATGTTAGAGCACCAAAGGCTCAATGACCTTGTGTATATCCACTATAACCTCCGCTTGAAGAATAGGTATTAATTTAGTCTTTCACCTTCTTATTCGTTCTATTTTAATATTTATTAATTATTGATTTGTTCACAATTAGGCTAGAGCTTATTGGCCTATGATTATTTGATTGTAACTTGTAGGAAGAAGATGAAAGACTATGATCCCATTAAGGTGGAACATGTTGACATCACAGGAGAATTAGGTAGTGGATGATGTTGAAGAGCCTCCATTGCTTGATAAAGATGAATTAGAAAATAGGTTCAAGGGGAATGGTGCAACAACTCCAATCACGGAGGTGTTAAAAATATCAAAGAAAAAAAGTTTTAGGGAAGAAAGTAAATGAGTAATTGGGTAACTTGAGATTGAGTTTTTGGGTTTGAAAAATTGTGGTTGGTATTGCACTCTAAGCTTTTTTTTCTTCATTGTATAGATGATGATGATGATTAAGATTTTCTTCTTGAGCCATTGGGAGATACGCAAGTTAATGAAAATGACCCAAATGAAGTTGAAGATGATAAAACACAGCCGAGTGATGAAGATGAAACCCAATTATGATAGCAATCATGGTCATTGTGAGATTGTGCTGTTATGAACTTTTTACTCTTTGTGTTTTCTTGGGAGTTTGGACTTTGGGTTATAGATTATGTAGTTAAGAACAATTTTTCACTTTTACGTTTTACCTTTTATTGATCTAAGAACTTTGATTGTCTATGGGCTTATGACAGCCATGGAGCTTGTTTGATTTTTTTTAATTTTTATAGAATATGATTTTTTTTTCTTTTTAGGATAAGAAATTACAGGTTTATGAGGTTATGGCAGCCATGAGAGATTGATGCTTGCATGCTCAAAGTTCAACATTTGAACTTCATCTTTAAAGGTATGAATTTCACCCCACTTTTATTTTAGTTGATGATTGATGAATGCATAAATTAGGAAGATAATTGGTAATTTGATATGTCAAGTAGTGAATGTTTGATGGTTAATGATTTATGATTGCATAATATAGAAAGATTAAGTTTGTTTGTTTGAAAACTTAATTTTCATCTTTGATTTTTCTTCTTCTCTCCACTTTTTTAGGTGATGATTGATGATTTAATGACTTAAAAAGATTATTGATATTCAAATAGTTAATGTTAGACGGTTTTCAATTTTTTGAAAATTTTTGCATTTTTATGCATTTTTTGATATATATATATATTTATTTTTTTTAATATTAGGCATTTTTATAAGTTTTAAGATATTGCAGACATTTATTTAGCTATTTATAAATTTATATTATCTTTTAGATATTTATACAGATTTTATTCATGTATATGTACATATATATGCATATATATAATTTTTAATATTTTAACTATGACATCACCATATTGAACCGTTTGACCCACCTGATCGAACCAGTGTCCCGCGACCCGGTAGGAAACCGGGTTGACCTCTGGGTTGGTTTTAAAAACATTGATTTGAAGCTCCAGATTTTAATTGTTTATTTATAAAAATATTAAAAATTATAATTTGTGGTCAAAAAAGGGATTTTGTGTGAAAACAACAGGGCAAGGTGTTGTGACACATAGATCTTGAAAAGTTATCCAAAACAAAAAATGATCATCTTAATTAGACATTGGCAAAGTTATGGCCTTTGATAGTTCGTACATACATTAAGTGTGTAACTCGTGATTCAATGTCTGGGTCAAACGGGTTAACAGTTGAACCACCCGGGTCATACAGTTTTTTACCAAATCAACAATTTTTTGTCCGAAGTACAGATTTCAATAGAATGGGACCCAAAATTCAGACAATGTAATGGTTCAAACAGTTTAACCAGCCAGATCAACGATGGGTTGAAAACACTACTTGATTTATTAATAACTTTCCTTCATCTTTTTATTTCTTTCTTATTTTATATCGACCAAGCATGGGCTAAGTGTACATATTATTTGTAAATAGATCCTATCTAAACCATAGGTTAAAATAATGTACTCCGGTTAGGGGAGTTCATGGTTCAGTTAATTGAACTGCGGGTTTTTTAACTGAACCAATCAGTTTGGTTTTTTAAAAAGCCAAACCGAAACCGAACCAATGTAAGCAATTTTGTCGGTTAACTACAGTGAGGTTTTTCAGTTTTTATATTATAATTTTACACTCAAAATTAAGAAGAAAAAGTAAAAAAAAAAAAAATAACTTTTTATCCACTGCAACCATTACTTCATACCTCTGACATGAAGTTTTACCATTATGTTGTGTAAAGGAAAAAAACAATAACTTAATTGCATATCGTGTTTAATGCCCATACCTGAAGTCTGCACTTTGTAGATTAGTGGAGCATTAAAGGGCTAGCAGAGCGCTGGAGGGCTGAGGGCCTGTTGAGTTTGCAGATCTGGTGTCTGTTATTCCTTCAGACGGCAAACTAGCAGAAATAGAACAGTGGAAGGCTGAGGCTAACAGGGAGGAAACTAGGAAAGGGGAGGACGCCACCAGTGTCACACCAGACATTGGATGACAGAGTGTTGAAGGGTAGAGGCTACACTACTGAGGAAAGGAACTTACGTAGAGAGTAGAGAGTGGTGGGAGATTGAGATTGGGAATTGGGAGGGAGGAAAAGAACTTACGTAAGTATGGCTTCATTTTTCAAAATTGAGTTGGGATTTGGGAAAGCCAAAAGGCATGCTAAGTGTAGATGATCGACTTGATTCGTGATTTTGGAAAGAGAGAAACTTTAAAATATTGCAACTGTAAAAAGTAAGACTTAGAATATTGAATTGACAAGCCAAAAGACGTGATGAGCGGGCAATTGGTTGACATGATTCTCGATTTTGGAACAGAAATAATATTTTAAACTTTAAAATATTGAAATTGTAAAAAGTTAGACTTACAATATTATATTATATAATATATACCGGACGGTTCAGTTAACTGTCGATTTTAAGGTTAACCAAAAACCAAATTGTTGCTTCGGTTTTTTAGAAAAACCAAACCAAAATCGAACCGATCGGTACTTTGTTTGGTTTTCAACTTTTGATGAACACCCCTAACTCCGGTTTGACTTTGCTATTAGATCATTTGTTCATTTGGTCTTGAACCGTTATATTGCAAAAAACCAAATTGTTGCTTCGGTTTTTTGGTTTTTCAACTTTTGGTGAGCACCCCTAACTCCGGTTTGACTTTGCAAAGCAAGCATGTGGTGGCCATAAATATATGAAATGAAAGTGGCCCTAGCCATGTTTTGAAAATCGGAATAGATGGTTGAACGGTTTGGCCCGAAAATCAATTAGGTCATTGGCTCATTTGGTCTTGAACTGTTATATTGCAAAAAAACCATTGAAATTGTTATAGAACCGTTGACTCGAACAATTTAACCACTAGATCGTTTGACCTGATTGTCAGTTTTCGAGTTGCTTCCAAACTAATTCTATTTTTATTTATTTTAAAATAAAAACTAAAAAAAATGCAAAAAAAAATCTTTCACAACCTTGTTTGATTATTCCTAATGGCCAAAATTAGTTAGGGTTTTTTATTTTGAGTTTTCTAGGTTGTAAACAACTAAGAAATTGCAAATCCTATAAATGAAAAAGATATAAAAAAAAAATCAATCGATGCAAGAGATGAAAGATGAGACAGTAATCGTCTTAGATTTGAAATCTGAGATACACGAAGCAAATGCGATTTGGGATCTAAGAGAGAGTTAGAGAGATGAGAGAGACCTAAGAGAGTAAACAGTGCCTCAGTGGTGGTGATGATGAACACAGTGTGCAGGCAGTGTTTCCTCCTCAGAAAAACGATTCTACAACTACAAGCAATGAACACGATGCGCTGCCTGTGCTTCCTCCTCCCCCTCTTCTTCTTCTTTATTAGTTTTAGCCAGTCGCCCTTCTCTAAGTCTTAGGCTCCTCCTCTAATAATATTGTATATATATGGTATATTTTAACCTATATCCTAATCTAATGGCCAAAATAAAAATCTTTGTATTATTTTGAATCTTATTGGTTTGACCCTCTCAAACTACATGGCTGAACTGTTGACCTAGAAACTAAAGGCCAAAGCAGTTTTGTTTCTAGGTTGGTTTTTAAAGCCTTGGCCCAAGCAAAAGGGAAGTTGCAACATCTCCCATTTCCATTGTTTATGTGTGCTTTCCGATGTCTTTTTTTTTTTTTTGTATTGAACCACTCTCCTTTGTGCCCTTATAGGTGTCATATTTCATTTTTCTTGGCATAGCACAAAACTTTTTTTTTTCTAGCAACATTTTAATAACTCTTCTCAAAGATGGTGAGAGCCGACAATGAGGCTCAAAAATGCATCTCATCTGGGGCTACCCAATTTACATGCCAACCGAGCCACCACTCAGTTGGTCAGTGTTGAAATTGAGTGAAAAGTTAAGGGGGGTTTTATGGCTTTTGATGAACCTAAAAATCATGAGACAACAAAAAATAATCTATGACTAGGGATGCAAATGAATCGGATCGGATTTGAACCAATGTATATTTAAAGTTTTAAAAGGCTAAAGGTATAGTTGAGGCGTAATGGCCCAAAAAGATCAAACATAAGCCTCAAAGTTTAAGAAAAAAGTGTAAATCAATGAAAACATATAATATACCAAATTAAAATGATAGAAATTACACATATCCATAAACTAAATTTTTGTAAGTAATAAGTTTTAGAATTTAAGCATTAAATAAAATAATAACTAATCAACTAACAATTGTGAACATTTTACACTTCATGTAAAAAAACCAATTTAAAAGAAAGAAAACATTTTACCCTGAAACTTGCTGCATATTTGAAGCACGAGGACTGCTACAACTAGTTACTTTTTAAACCTTCCACTACAAGGCTTCTCCACACAAAGACCTACAAATCCTTATTTTAAACTGTGGCTTCATATTTGGTTTCTGCCTAACTCTGATAAAAAATTCTATCGAACTTTAATGATAGAAGCACATATCTTATAGCCTCGCACTCATGTAGCGAGAGTTCAAGCCTTACAACGGTGACAACAATGGTGGCAACTATTGAGGCAGAGTCAACGCCTTCTTCTTTGAGTTCTACAATAGGTAATACAATGGCAACTGCAGAGCACACCCCTAGATCTCCTAGATCAAGGATGAGATCACTGAGCTCAAGACTTGGGAACCTAAAGCCCTTTCCTAGAATTTCGCCTACCTCTGCGGTGGTGGTTTGAGCCACCTTAGGTGCATTCACGACTCCCTTGACGATCTCCTCCAACTTCCCCATACTCAAGACTTGCTTCGTCGTCCCACTAGATTGAGAAGCTCCTCAAAGATTCCTCTGCTTTGTCCACATCTTTCGAGCTAAACTCTTGGCTCTTTAAGAGGAACACCTATCAGCCCAAGTGGCCATCAGGAGGAGAGGTGAGTCCAAGATTGCTTCTTATATCAAGGTCGTAAGAGGGAGATTGGGGGAGAACCAGAGCTAGAGATAAAAGAGAAAAACCACCACATAAGGTTGTAGCAGTGTCAATAGCTTCATATGTGATGTCATATGTGATCACGTGTGATGGAAAATTAACGATAGGGGAGTATTTAGTCAATTGTTAGAAATAGTAGGGGTAATTTAAGATAATACTGAAAAAGTAGGGGTAGAGTTAGTCAATTTCCTAAACCTTGTGAGTAGTTTGCCCTATTTTAAAAGTCAATAATTGTTGGAGATTAAATTATTGTTATTTGTTAGAGATTAAACTATTAATTTAGTTGAAATTAGGAGCGTTAATTAGGCAATTCGGTTTGGCTGGAGATTGCTTGGCTAGCCAAACTGATCTGGTCAGGTTAGGGAATTGGTCACTCGAAATTGACCAATTATTAGTGAAAATTAACCAACCACTAGTGAAAACTAACCATTGGTTAGTTAATAAATGTTTAATTTTTTAATGTTTAGCATAATTTACATTAATCGCTGTAATTTAATAAATTTTCATTAAATTATTACAACAATTATTTATTCACAAAAGATATTACTAATTGGTGTAATTTACTAATTTCTATAAAACCAATAATTATAGTTAACAATTATCAAATAGTTTAGGGAAACTCTTTAACTAATAATCCATAAATTTTTAAATAAAAATTAACTAAAGAAATAGGATTTTAATCTACAAAAAAAAAAACCAAAACTATTTAAGTAATAATCCATTATTATTATTCAACTAAATATTTATTAAAAATTTTAGGAAATAATCTATTAGAAATTGCTTTATGTTTATTTAAATAGCAATTCATTATTATTATTTTAATAAATAATTATGAATTAATTTGGGAAATTATTAAATCTATCTACACTAGTCTAGACCAATTGGTTGACTTCAATCATACTTGGTTTTACATTAATTAATGACAAATGATTTATTTTTAATGAAAATTAATGTAATTTACTATAATTACATCACTCTGATTAATAGTAAATAATTTATATTAATTCACATTACTTTATTGTCATTGTAAATAACTCATTTATTATACATTTTTGCTAATCAACAAAAACTTTAATAATTTTTTGAAAATTATCATAAAATATTGTAATTTATTGTTATTTAATTTACTATTAGTTAATTAGTTATAGAACATTATTAAAATCGTAGGGATGGTAATATTCCCTATAAAACTAGAGCGCTACCCTTCCCCACCCCGCGGGGCAAGTTTTCTCGAATTTTATATAGGGAAGGCGAAGAGACAGGGTGGGGATGAGGAAAATATTTTTGCTCCAAATCAGGGATGGGGTTTGCATGTAATTCCCCAAACCCAATGGTGGAGAAAATTTGGGGATTCCCCATCCTTGACAAGGAATGGGGTGCCTCACCTCAAACCTACCCCATCACCAAGGACGGGAAAAGGATGGGATAGGGTGTCTTGACTATGGGTGCGAAAGATAGGGATGAGTGCCCCATCCCATGCATCGCACGAGGCCCCAGAAGGCCCCATATCAACCTTGCCTAAAAATTGTATTATATTAACAATAACCCTCTAGTTCTTAGACAACCTTTCACCTCTTTTGTTTCTTATGCCTCCCCTCCCTTTTTCTGTTAATTATTTGTAGGAGGGGTGTAATTAGATATCTTTAATGTTTATTCCAAGGTTTTTAAAACCGACCCGAACAACGAATCGGTCAGGGGTCCGGTTCCCAGGTCGAACAGTCCGATCATTCGAACTGAATGGACGGCCCGTTCTGACAAAAAAAATAAAAAATAAAAAAAACTGGCCAAACCATTGAACGGTTTGAACAATCCAACCACCCAAGTCAGCGGTTTGCTGACCAAATCAATGGTTTTGGGGGAAATTACAGTTCTGGGGTAAAACGAAACCGGTCACCTTATCGATTCTCGATTTTTCGGATCCATGGTTTATTCTAATGATGCATTTTTTGCCAAAAAAAAAAAAAGTTATACTCCTGTGTTTGGTTTGAAAGAAAAGGAAGGAAGAGAAAGAAAGGAAAAAAAAAAAAAACATATTCAAACATTGTATAAATTTTCCTACCTTTCCCTTCTTTTTCCTACCTTCTCTTTCAAACTAAACACACCTAAGTTAAGTGTGTTTGATGATTGTTATTACAAGTTCAACTACACTCAAAACCGATTCTTTTTGCCTTTAGTGGGTTTGTTCTAAGTCAAGGACACCATCAAGGCAATATAAGCTTAGATGCATATCCGTTATTGGAGTAAGCCAGGGGCGCATGTGATTATCGATGCACCACCAGCTCACAAAAGCTACCTGGTAAAATGGAATTGCTTTTCGTAGGGGATACGTTTGTCCCAAAGAAGAAATAAAAAAGTGTGACCAAGTAGCCCAAACGGCACCCATGATTCATATTCAGTAGGCTACAATCGTTGATCAAGGTTTATTATATCCTCCATGTGAAATCCTGACCTTTCATTTGATTCCGCAACTTGCACGTGCTGATTTAAATACATATATCTATGATTCCTCCAGACATAAAGGAAACGGTGAAAATGGAAATGTATTGTTGGGTCTGCACTGCAAAAGTGTAGGCCATCACATGGCATCTTACATCTTTAATTGGATGTGGAGCTGTTATATAATAAGCTTGTATCGATTATGTGGTTCAGACTCAAGCCTAACTGTCTTATAAAAGGCTTAGTGCAAAAAGCTCTGACTTTGTATAGGATGTCAATGGGTTCACTCCACCCTAGCCAGCGGTCGGAAAAAAGAAGTAAAGGAAAATGTATCCATGATATGATCCAATTCCAACCCATAATGCCAGGAATTGAACTGATTATGTATAGACCCATTTCATATTCAGAGATCAATAAATTGAGATACTAATGAGAGATCATTAGACCCATTTCCAACCCATTTGTAGATCTGCCTGCAGTTCAAATCAGAATTCTCAGGTGGAGTGCAGTCTAAAAATCCTTAAAATTTAATTCATCAGAAAATTATATATATATGCATACATTTTCCTTTTATAAGTGAGGTATAAATATTTTTAAGAAATATCAAAAATACCCTTATGTTCTAATTTTATTATCATAATCTACAGCCTCTCTTTCTCTCTCTCTCTCAAGAAGGGTAGCTTGGATGCATATGGGTCTACAGGCATTCATAACATGGAGCGTTTGCCTTTTTTTTTTTTAACATTGCAAGTTTATACCTCCTCAAAGGAAGGAATATCAACTAACCACCAAATTATAAGGTCATGGGCAAAGTCCAAAGGCATTGGGTGCATGTACAACACATGCACAACACATGTACCCTCTCTTCATTTATTGTAGAAATAATAAGTTTAACAGTCATTCTCTTAATTAATTTGGAGATGGCCAGTAGCCACTTTTTGGGCAAACTTCATCATCTCCTAGAAAGGTCATTACCCAATGTTAGTCCCTATTAGTGGGACCTTGGGAGGGGTAGAGTGGGTATTTTCTTTTTGAGGGGGAGGGGGCACAAAGTAGCTGTCCTTAGACTCAAACCTATTTTCTCATGATTGCCAATCTATTATTTTACCATTACACCAAATAGTGGCCCCCAAGTTCCATCATCTCCTATCTATATCTGTATTTATATAGAAGAAAAGGGAGATCAAGAGTCTCTCATCTCAATGCTCATAAGTCTTAAGGTCTCATTTCTCATAAATGTGATTATTTGTTTTTTAATTAAATTTTTAAAAATATAAGAAGACAAAATAAAAACTCTCTTACATCTTAATGGTTTCTAATAAAATTCATTATTACTTTTTTTAAATCAATAAATCCATTATTACTCTCTCTAATTGTCAATATTTGCAGCATCACCCCTAGCCCATTCTCAATCCTTTTGAATATTCTATCTAATAAAGTAGAGGTTAAGGGCCAACCCAAGACCGACCCTATATTGGACCCGAAATAATGCCTAAACCCAAATTTATCAACCCAAACCTAACCAAATTTATAATTAGCCCCTACCATTGCATTGATGTCTTTACACTTGTAGTGTCTTTATTTACATCCATACACATCAAATTGAAGTTTGATTTTAGAAATCATCTAGACTATGCTTTATAGGGTGCTATCTTTATGTTAATGGCAATTTTGCCACTTAAACGAGTGTTGCAACATCTCCATCTGTACCCCTACCCTAAACCTCCCTAGCCCGATGAGGGTGGGACTGAACTCGACCCCATGTCTCCGCTACAACCAGCTAGAGACTTTACCATCAAGCAAACTGACACCTCAGTTTTTTAATTTATGACATGGCAATTGTATTTTCATTACCCACATTGATTCTAACTAATATGAGGATTTTGTATAGGGCATGTGTTTAATTTTGTCATGTTCTGCCTTTTCATGCTTGGATACATCTTGCTGGCTCTTTTCTTCAAGGAGTAATTGATTTCCTTTTCATGTGTTGTCTAAATTAGTTGGGACCCTTCATCAGTCCGGACAGTCCTAGTGTTGGACTAGCTTGTGAGTTGTGAATTAGCCATGAATTTATTTTCTTTTTCCCTTCTTTTATTATCATGTAAAATAAATATAATGATATCAAATTGATTCCTATCCACATCCCTAGCCAAAAAGGACAATCCTCATGAATAACAAGATAAATATTCTTAATGCAAAGCTGTAGTGTCGTGTGGGTAGGGATGTGGGAAGAATTTGTTGGTAGGATATTAAGGTCATCAAGTAATTGATATTTGATACTTCATTCCATTAATCGTGTATTTTTGTTAGATGACAAAATTTGCTCCTGATTCTCATAGAAAACCAAATCATGGTTTTCGAACTGTCATTTTAATGAGAGAAAATAGGAAATTATTTTATTTATAATTTATTTTAAAATTTACATTCCATTTCCATCATTAATAAAAACATTTCTTATTTGTCATATTTATTATTGTTTAATATGTAAAATATATGATATTAAAAATGCTTTTATTTTTTATTTCTATATTTTTTGCATTTTATTATTTAATTGTGACAACATAGATTGACCCATTTGACCTGAAATGGTTTAATTTCTTACCATTGCCTAGATGAAAACACTATTTTTTTTTCAGGTAGATTTTAAAAGTATGTTTTTATGTTATTGGAATTATTACTTTATTATGTATGGATTTAATTAATAGAATTTAATGATGATAATAAATAAAAATGCCTTAAATATATGGTTCAATGAAGGTGAATGCAAATTAATACCTTCAGTGTTGGATTTAATGAGAAGAAATTTCATGCATTGAATATCTTATAAATCCCATCATTAAAAGAAATAAAAATGCCTTAAATATATGATTCAATGAAGGCGAATGCAAATTAATAACTTAAGTGTTGGTTTTAATGAGAATAAATTGCATGCATTGAATATCTTATAATTGTCTCTTTTCAAATCATTTAATGTTAATAATTGATTACCCTTTTGCCCTCATTTTTTATCAATAAATTTAAATATGGAAGAATAAATTTTGTCCTAAAAAGTTCCAGAAATATTGTTGAAGCTATTCGTGCTTTTTAAAGTAGTATATATATTGATGGTGAGCGATCCGGTCACTCCTAGTGGCACTTGCGTGGCTTCCCAAGAAGTACCTGAGATGAGGAAGAAGAAGAATCCCCGGGGGGTTCGCCCGGTAGGAACGCTCCGAAGATTAAGTCAGTATTCTGAGTAAGAAGCAAAGAGAAGATAAAAACTATGAGTGAGGTAGTGCAAGAGATTTCAAGAAGATCCCTCGTTCCTTGATACTAGCTCCTTATAACAGAAATCCGTTGTATCAGGCCCATAGGCCTCTGACAGGGTGGGTATAACCGCCACTGTCACCCTGCCGCAGCCATTACTGACAGGGATGATGTGGCACGCGCGGGGCCGTCGCCATAGTGTACGTGCCTGTCAGGTGTAAGGCACCCTCTGAAGGTGGCAAACACGACGCTGTCTAATGAGGGATATGGCCGATGTTCCCTGATTTGTTGGGTATGATGGTCGGCAAAAGGTCTTCCTACGATGTGACGGACTACCCTTCCGTGAGCCACCCTGTGTCGGGTTATCCCGTAAGCGACGTGCTACCTATGGCAAGCTATGCCGAGCTGGCTGACCTGAGGTGTCTATAACTCAGGGTGTCCAGAGAAGGATCGGTGCGTTCCGATCTAGGAGTGGCCCGAGGTCCATTAGGAGGAGTTCGGGCCTCAAGAGAGGCCAGGGTACCCCGAACTCGGGGTGCCTCGGAGTGCCTTAACCCCGGGGATGAGGTGCAGGTAAGGTGGCCCCAGGTGAGTAGTTCATCCGCCCAGTTACCGAGCTCAACTCGGTGGGACCTTCCCTCTGAGTTGTGGTTGCATCCATTGCGCTCACGCTGAGTCACTGTTTGAGCAAGGTCACGCCCCCTGTACCTGTGTTGCAAGGTCGGGCCAAATCACCCTCCATCAATTGCCCCCCACTCCCTGCGCTGGCGGCAATGACCCAGCGCAGGGAGGTCATGACACTCCGAGTGGATTTGGCGTCGGTACTTATGTCATTCTGCTGCGCGCTCCTTCTAGCTGGACCGGTCTAGTGCCCGGTTCAATTAAGAGAGAGAGTCGAGTCGTGTCCAATTTATGGTGGACCTCATGCGATTTGGACTTTGCAGACGTAAAAAATGCACTAAACTATTTTTGCCTCGAGGAGCCCGCTGTTGTGGCTATAAATAGAGGGGACCCTTGGCCATTTCTTCGCCACAAAGCTTTCATTGTTGGTGCTTGAGCTCGCGCTAGAGGTCTCTTAGCTCGGGTCTTCCAATTCGTCCCATTCTCCCAGTCCGGTCATGTTCCTTTGGTGATTCCTCCTGAGCTTTCTTTTTCCTTCCAGTTTGTTATGTCGTCTAGTGTAGACAGCCTTGTCGATGAGCCCGGGGTGGGTACCTCGGCTCAGGGTGGTTCTTCTGCCGCCCAGCCATCCGAAGTGCAAGTGGCTTTGGGTCATCTGGCATCCACCTCCCACCGAGGTCGGGTGCCAGATCAGTTCGGCCCTTCCACCATGACTCCGGAGAAACTCCAGGACCTCATACGGAGGTTGCACCTTCCTGGAGAGTATTCTTACAGTCTCCCTACCGGTAACTTCCCATGGGAGCATGGTCCTGATGAGATTGTGGTCTTCAGGGAGAAATTAGTATCCAGACTCCGACTCCCTCTTCACCACTTGATTTTCGAGGTGCTGGTGCACTTCAACATTACTTTGAACCAACTTTACCCGAATTCCATACGGAATATAGTTGGGACCATTTCTCTTTGTTTTGACCGTTCTCTCCCTATTGACCTGGATGTTCTCAGCACCATTTTTGCCATAAAGAAGAGTGCTTCGAGCACTCCCCGGGCACAGACGATCTTATTACCTGTCTCCCCGCCCGGGTTTCAAGCTTATGCACAGACTCCCAAGCAAAGTCCCGGCCTGGAAGTGGGACTAGTTCGTAGTTCGGAGTAGCATGGGGTGGCCCTTCCCTACTGACTGGAGGGTGGCCGTTCAAGACCCCGACATCATGCTAGATGGGAAGACCAAGAAGGAGCTCCGGTCGCTGGCCCATCTTGGGTTAAATTATAAGGAGTTCACATCCGAGGAAAAGCTCATCCAGGCTGGCTTTAGCTCGGGTAGGTTTTTCCTTATTTCGACCCTTTGTTTGCATGTTCACTTCAGGATTGCTAATATTGAACTTCATTGCAGGTCCCATGGAGGCAGAGAAGATTGACAACCAGAGACTCTTCCGCCAGATGAAGAGGAAGAAGCGTGTGGCCAAGAAAGCATGCGTTGAGTCTCCGCAAGCTTCAGCCGAGATTCAACCTCCGCGGGCTTCAGCTTCGGAGCCCAAGCTCCCAAGCACTCCACCTGTCATCGACCTGGAGGGAGATGCGGTGCCTCAGGGGCCCGAGGTGGTAGCGGAGCTTCTGCTAAGCCCATCGAACCTGCTGTTGATAGCGCTGCCGAGGCTTGTGCTACAGAGGCTGCTACCGGGGCTCATCCTGCTGAAGCTACCACCGAGGCTTCTGACGAGGCTTCTGAGGAGTCCACTCGCGATGTAGAGATGATGGCATCCAGCTCGGAAGGTCAGGGGAGCCAAACTATCTTGAATCCCCAGCATAGCCTGGATAAGAGCAAGCTGGCTGCATACCCGGGGGAGGTCGCCGAGTGGGCTAATGATCTCACTCCTGGTCAGCTCGGTGCTCAAGTTGCCACCCATACTATGGTGGTGAGTTCTTTTCTTTTCTTTCTTAAAAAAAAAAAACCGGTTCCCCTTTTGACTGGTTTCCCTTTGGCAGGTGAACTCCGTCGTTCGCGCCTTGACCCTTCAATCATATCGGCATTTGAGGCGGGCTCTAGAGGCTGAGAAGTCATCCTGCGCCGCCCATACCGAACTGAGGGCAGTTCGTGGTCAGGTCCACCGCTTGGAGAGTGACGCCTTGGCTCAGAAGAGCTTCATCAAGGTGCTAATGGCGGAGAAGGGTGAGCTAGTCCGAGACAAGGACAAGTTGAGGGCCGAGGTGACTGGGCTTAAGGTCGGCCAAGAGGCCTTGGAGCTCGAGGTGGACAACCTCAAGGCTGAGTAGGACGCCCTGAAGCTCGAGATGCAGGGCTTTAAGGAGGCAAAGGGGAAGCTGGAACGCGAGGTGGTGTGCCTCCAAGAAGATATTAAAGAGAAGACCGCGATCTTCGAGGATGCTCTCAAGGAGGCCAAAGCTCAGGCCGTCATCGACTATGTTAGCTCTTCAAGTTTTGACGATGTGATGACCGAGGTCTACCACAAGGTCTTCAAGCTCAATCGGTGGCTAATTAGGTACCTCTACCCCGACTTGGACACGAGTGCCATCACCACTTCGCGGATCACTGTTGACATCGTGAGTTAGCCACAGGATGACCCAGATTCTGAGGATGAGGGTGCTGAAGATGAAGCAGAAGATGTTGGCCCAGTTACCTCCCCCAATGAGGTTTCTGGCAAAGACAACGAGCCCCCGAAATAGCTCGGGGCTCTGTACTTACAAGCTTAGTCTTCTCTCTATTTTTCTTGTAACAGGATTTTGTAACGACATTTATGTAATAAAAACCTTACTTTGTTGAGTATATCAGCGAGTCTTTCGTTTATTTGCCGAAGTGATTGCTTTGTTTCGAACCGTTAGGCTATTAGGCTAATTGCGCAAAGCGGGAGTTTCTCAACCACTGTGTTCCCAAACTGTATTCCATTACTTTAGTAGGGGTAGCCTTGTGTACACCGAGGTGAGTGACATAGTAGGGTATACGCTCGACCTGTTTGCACCTTGGGCGCTGCAAGTACCTAGTTCATGCTGAAGGAGTGACTAAGTCTTGTACGCTGCCGAGTTTTCTTTATTGGCTCGACGTTTCAGCCCTTAGGCTGGAGGAGTGGCTCGTGGCCCACTCTCGAAGTCTTCCCATGCCATAGAGGCGACTGGGTCCCGTTGTGCTGAGGTCATGTTAGCTCGATATTCTGGCCCTTAGTCTTTGGGGGTGGCTCGTGGCCTACCCAATTCTTATAGATAGTATTGTCTTAAGTTGACAATATTCAATGTCCGAGGTACATGTTTCCCTTCGAGGGTCTCGAGCTCGTACGTTCCTTCTCCAAGCACTCGTTTCACTCGGTAAGGACCTTCCCAGTTGGACCCGAGCTTGCCAGCGCCGGGCTCTGGTACCATAATCTTACGAAGGACCAGGTCGCCCACGCGGAGGTTCCGCTTCTTGACCCTGGCATTATAGTACCGAGCTACTCTCTGCTGGTAGGCTGCGGTCTTGATGTACGCGAGGTCCCTTACTTTGTCAAGTAGATCGAGGTTGGTACGTGGCTCATCTTCGTTTGTTTGATCACTGTATTCTTCTAGTCGCAGCGTAGGTACTTTGATCTCTGCAGGGATCACCACTTCGGTGCCGTAGGTGAGATTGAAGGGTGTTTCTCCCATGGCGGTCTTCTCTGTGGTCCGATTGGCCCATAGAACACTGGGTAGTTCATCTGCCCATAGTCCTTTAGCTCGGTCCAGTCGTGCCTTTAATCCGCAGAGGATGGCTCTGTTCGTGACTTCTGCTTGGCCGTTTGCTTGAGGGTGTGCGACTGAAGTAAAATTCTGTCGAATTCCCATATCTTGGCAGCAGTCTTGAAATTTGATGTCCTCGAACTGCTTTCCGTTGTCAAAAATCAATACCCGAGGTAATCCGAAGCAAAACACGATGTTTTTCCAAAAGAAGTTGGCTTTCTTCACCATGACGAGGTTGGCTACCCAACTAGGGTAGTGGACTTCTCTTATGAAGTCAGCTGCGATGAGCTTCTCGACCTCCTCGTCGACTGCTTTCCACCACTCCGGAACTAGGTTGTGTTTCTTCTGTCTAATGGGCCTAACATTTCGGGTCGTAGAGGTTCCTGGATGGAAGCACCGATCTGAAGCGTCCGAGCTGGACTGCCGCTGAGGTCGGAACTACGACTGTTTCTTCCGTGGGCGCGGCTCGTTCTTCGCCTTGCTCCGTAGGCCGCTCTAGTTCAAGGTCATTGGCCACTTTGGTCTTTCCCTTCAGGGCGGCAACATAGCACTTGTGGGACTCGAGCTGGTCGCTCCGTGCTACCCCCACACCAAAGTCTCTTGGGAACTTCATAGCCAAATGGTAAGTGGAGACCACTGCCCATTAGACATGGGTGATCGGTCGACCTATTATGGCATTGTAGGGGGAGGGGGTCATGACCACCAGGAAGTCATGTTTGAATCTGACCACACAAGGCCATGTGCCGACTTCCATAGGTATTGCTATTTTCCCATGGGGCCAGACTTCTTCTCCGTTGAAACCAACCAAAGGAGTGTCTGTAGGCTTCAGGTCGCTTATCTGCAACTGAAGCTGGTCGAACACAACTTTGAAGAGGATGTCGGCTGAGTTACTTGAGTCAACGAGTATGCGCCTGACCTCGAAGTCATTGATTCTCAGCTTTATTACGAGCGCGTCATCGTGGGGATAGTGGACCCCTCATGCATCATCTTTTGTGAAAAAAATTGGCTCTTCTGTCCTCGACCGCTTTGAGAGATTCAGCTCTTCCTGGGCGGCTTCACGAACTGACGTCCGAGCTGCTGCTAAAGTGCAACCCGCAACGATCGAACCTCCCACTATCATGTGGATGGTCCCCCAAACTGGCCTCTCCTCCGGAGGTTGCCACTACAGTTGTTCGGCCGGCCTATTGCTGGACTCGGGAGAATCCTTACCGTGCTCCCCTTGCTGACCTATTTTATTACTATTGTTATTATTATTTTATACAAAGTTTCCCAAACATTCACAACGGATGAGCTCCTCTATTTCGTCGTAGAGGTTTTTACAACTCTCGGTACTGTGGTCGTGATCTTTGTGAAAACTCCAATACAGATTCTTATTTTTCTCATTGGGATTCCCCCTCAGACGGGGTGGCCACTTCACGTACGGGGGCATCCTTGATCGCCATTAGGATTTCAGCCCGCTTCGCGTTCAGTGGGGTGTAATCAGCTCGGTCCGCTACAGGAGCTCGGAACAATTGACCTGGCTTTGCCCCCCGAGCTGTATCCTACAAGGTGTACAGTGGGGTCCAGGCGCGGTATCTGCATACAAGCATCGTTGAACTGCTTGACATAGCCCCGGATGGACTCTCTCTTTTTGCACTATGCTGAGGAGGCTTTCTTCAATTCGCGGGCACTGTTTGCTGGTGACGAAGTGGGACGTGAAGGCCTGCACGAACTGCGCCCAACTTCTTATCGATCCAGGTGCCAAGTTTCGGTACCATGTACAGGCTACTCCTCTGAAAGTAGTGGAGAAGGCCATGCACATGCACAACTCACTGGCTCTCGCCAGGTGCATCTATGATTGGAAAGCATCTACGTGATCATTTGGGTCAAACGATCCGTCATACTTGTCGAGAGGGGGGAGCTTGAATTCTTTAGGCATTGGGACTGCCAGGAGTTTGGGAGATTGAGGGATGGGACTGAGAGGAGGGGAGCTTTGGCTTCAGTCGAGCTTACCTCTTCTCTGCCCCCGAGCTCGGGCAAATCGTGGGTGACAGACTGGTGAGCTCGGCGGTGGCGTCTCTACTTCTTGGTGAGCTCGGCATTTGTGTTGTTCACCTCTGCGCTGTCCGAAATGGTTTGTGCCGGAAGTAGCTCGGGCCACCGGTGATGGCTGCGGATAGAGGGATCCTGCTTGGAGTCTACAGCTAGGATCTCGAACTGGTTCTCAAGGAGCGGGGCTTCAAACTTTGACTACCGAGGTGATGTATACCTGGCAAGCTGGGGTAGCCAATCTCTCTTGTCTGCTGCGGGAGGAGGCCTGACTTTTAGGAGGGTTTTGAGGGGCTTTTCCTTGGAAAGAGGGGCGTTCGTCCTAGCGGCGAGACCTAGCTTGCTGTGAGGTCAGGTGCCGAGGTGGAAGCTACGACTGCTGAAGCTGAGGTTGAGGCAGCTAGGGGAATTGCTACTGGTAGTGGTACTGGGAGACGTGGTGCAACCCTTGCTGCTGATAGAGCTAGTGTTGTTGGAGCTGCTGCATTTGGGCTTGCATGACCCACATGCATTGCACCAGGTCGTCGAGCTGGCTCTAGCTGGTTGCGAGAGGAACAACAGTTGGTTTAGCAAAGGTTATTTCCATAGAGGAAGGAAGGAGAACACCCATAGGCGTCGCCACTCGCAACACGTTCAGGTTGGGGACTCCGTCCACCGAGAGAGGAATGATGAACTGTCCTATGCAGACTGTGGGAACCTGGGGTTGTTCCCTGGAGTTATCCATCTCCATGCTTCGTCCAACATTGCTTGAGGAAGCCATGAGTGTTGAATTTTTTCATGGAAGAAAAGAACTGTGAAAGTTTAGAGAGAATGGGATTTTGAAGCATTTCCCACAGACGACGCCAAATGATGGTGCACGATTCGGTCACTCCTAGTGGCACTCGCGTGGCTTCCCAAGAAGTACCTAATATGAGGAAGAAGAAGAATCCCCGGGGGGTTCGCTCGGCGGGAACGCTCTGAAGATTAAGTCAGTATTCTGAGTAAGAAGCAAAGAGAAGATAAAAACTAAGAGTGAGATAGCGCAAGAGGTTTCAAGAAGATCCCCCGTTCCTTGATACTAGCTCCTTATAACAGATATCCATTGTATCAGGCCCACAGGCCTCTGATAGGGCGGGTATAACCGCCACTGTCAGCCTGCCGCAGTCGTTATTGACAGGGCTGATGTGGCACGCACGGGGCCGTTGCCGCAGTGTACGTGCCTGTCAGGTGTAAGGCACCCTCTAAAGGTGGCAGACACGACGCTGTCTGACGAGGGATATGGCCGCTATTCCCAGAATTGTCGGGTATGGTGGTCGGCAAAAGGTCTTCCTGCAATGTGATAGACTACCCTTCCACGAGCCACCCTGTGCTGGATTATCCCGTAAGCGGCGTGCTGCCTATGGCAAGCTATGCCGAGCTGGCTGACCCAAGGTGTCTATAACTTGGGGTGTCCAAAGAAGGATCGGTGTGTTCCTATCTGGGAGTGGCCTGAGGTCCATTGGGAGGAGTTCAGGCCTCAAGAGAGGTCAGGGTACCCCGAACTCAGGGTGCCTCGGAGTGCCTTAACCCCGGGGATGAGGTGCAGGTAAGGTGGTCCCCGACGAGTAGTTCATCCGCCCAGTTGCCAAGCTCAACTCGGTGGGACCTTTCCCTCCGAGTTGTGGTTGCATCCGTTGCGCTGTCACATTGAGTCATTGTTTGAGCAAGGTCACGCCCATGTGTACCCGTGCTGCAAGGTCAAGCCAAATCATCCTCCATCATATATATATACATTTATATATATATATATATATATATATATATATATATATATACATTTATATATATATACATATATATATGTACGTATGTATGAATATGTTTAAAGTACAATGCAATTCGGATCATAATGACATTAAAAATATATGGATATTTGTTGTGGGTTCCTTATAAGTCATAAAAGTTAAATCCAAATACCACACGTCATATATGGTTGCTCTTACTAGGATTGCTAATACGAATTCACATGTTCATTTTGATAACCATTATTAGACATAAAAGTATCAAATATACAGAAAAATACAAAATGTGTACTTGGGTTGTTTGCACTCCCTTCATATATCTCTCTTTTCACTGTGCAAAACAATGATTTTAGATGTATCTATATCTATAACCATACTGTTATTAAAAAGTGGGAATGATGTCTAACAAAATTGGGCCTTTTTTATTATCTTTTTAAATTTGGTCCCCGTACATGTGAGGGCAAAAAATGTAATTTGAAAACTACTTTCCACTTCATTATGTGCACTCCCATTAAGCAAAGAAAGTATAACAAATAATAAGTATTGTTAATGATCAAAATGGAATACAAGATTTAAAACTGATTCAAAAATGAAACCATTTTATTGTCTAGGTGTTGGGTTATTAGTGGTTCAGCCATTTGGAATAAATGAATCAACCCATGATATCATAGTTAAATAATAAAATTATTAAAATATAAAATATAAAGAAAACAAAGAAAAAATTAAGCATATCTCTAATATTATATATTAATCAATTAAACAAAAATAATTGTGATAAACAAAAGATGTTTTTATTAATGATGTAAATAAAATACAAAATTTATACCCAATTTGAAAATGAAACAGCTTTCCTATCTAGGTGGTGGGTCAATAGTTTAACCTTCCAGGTCAAATGGATCAACTAGTTATGATATCAAAAATCAAATAATAAGTATTGAAAAAAGATAAAAAACAAAGTATAGAAAAATATATAGATTGTAGAAAACATTTGGGCACATTTCTAATATTATATATTCATCATATCAAACAAAAATAATCATGAAAATAAGATATTTTTTATTAACGATAAAATGAAATACAAAACTTAAATTGATCCAAAAGTAAATTGGTATTTCTATCCAAATGGTGGTTCAATGTTTCAAAGCCATGATATTGTAATTAAATAATAAAAATTTGATATACACACAAACGCACAAATAAGGCATGAGCCTCATTTAATTCCTAGACTTGGCTTGGCTTAACTTGCCTAACATTTTATAAATGAAGGTAAGGCCTCCATTCCCATTCTTGAGTATTGTGGGACTTGAACAACACTTTGAGTGTTACATTGAGTATTGTTTCAAGTCATGCATTACCTATGAATGAAAATGAATGCCTTGCGTAGGAGGACTACTCTAGTATTTGAGTTGACTCAAGGGAAAGTTGATACTATGTTGATACATGTATCAACTCATGAATACGTTTGTGTTAAAAGTTTTATATTTTATATATAAAAAAAAATATTTAATATAATGGCCTTACTAGTTGAACCATTGATCTGCTTGACTATGTTAATGGGTCAGGGATAAGACATTAGTTCTTTTTTTTTTGTATCTTATCCATTTCTGTTATTAATAACAATTATTTTTATTTTTAAACATAATTTTGTTTAATATGATGAATATATAATATTAAAGGTATGTTCATTTTTTTTTATAAATTTTATAATATATGATTTTTATTTTATAGTTTAACTTATGACTTCACAAGTTTAGTTGTTTGAATGAGGGGAAAATGTGGTTTCAAAATTTCAATTGATTTTTAGAATATTGGTTTTAGTTTATCATTGTGTTTTTATCCCATAGTCAAATCAACTAGTCATAATTGTTGACTTATCACCCAACTATGATTTTGGGTCCATTTACCACCTAGTTGCTTGTTAGAAACTATTGACTTAGTCAATACTCAATAACACGGTGACTTGTGCAATTCAGCCATTTAACTGCTTAACCCAAAAGCAGGATCATAGGTAGATATTAATTATATTTTTTCTTGGTTTTTGTATTTCGTTTTCATTAACAATAAAAAACAACCTTTATTTTTTAGTATGATGAATATATAATATTAGAGATATTATCATATTTTTCCATAAAATTTAAAATTTTTTCAACATATTGTATTTTTATCTATTTTTTAATTTTTAATTATGATATGATTGGTTAATACTATTGATCCACCACATGGATTGAAAATCATTTTGTTGTTGGGTTAATTTTAAATGATGCATTCGGCTTATAATTATTAGTAAAAGAGTATTTTATTTTTTCACACTTGTTTTTGTTTAATATAATGAATATATGATATTAGAGATTATGTGCTCAAATGTTTCCACAAAAGTTATTTTTATTTTTTATTTTTTGTCCTTGGTGTGTTTCTACTTGTTTTAAATAACCATTATTAAATTATAACATCATGGGTTGATCCATTGACTTGACACCTAAATAGGAAAACAATTTTATTTCTAGATCAAATTTAAAATTTGTATTTTATCTACATCATTACTAAAGTAATTCTTATTTATCACTTTTTTGTTTAATATGATTAATGTATAAAATTACATGTGTCTATTTTTTGTGTAATTTTCAATAATTCTTTGTATGCTTTATATGTTAAAAAAAGTAGTATTTAGATATAACATCATGGATGGGCTCATTTTACCTGAATGGTAGAATCATTAACTATCTACTCAAATAGGAAAATGGATTTATTTCTAATTTTATTGATTTTAAGTTGTTTATTCTATCTCCATCATTAATTAGTAAGAATAATTCTTATTTATCATATTTATTATATGATGAATATATAATATTAGAGATGTGCTCAAAACTCTATAGATTTTTTTTTTGTTTATATCTATTATAAATTTTAAAATTTTCTCTAATTATGGAATCATGGGTTGACCTATTTGATCCAAAAAGATTGAACTACTTATCCACTACATTAAAACAACCAATCTCATTTTCATGCTAGTTTTAAAAATAGAGATATTTATACTTTTGAAATTACCATTTATGGATTTAACTAGTAAAATTTAATATTGAGAACAAGGATGCCTTAAATACAAGACTTGTGTGAGAGAGAATGAGAGTTATAATTAATACCTTAAACATGAGATTTAATGAAAATGAATAAATAAATTGAATACCCATAAGCTATGGGGAGCTATTTACACTATTGTATAGTTATAGACTAGAGAGAGAGAATCTGCTTCATTTGCAACCCTAAATTAATTATTCCCACCATTTGCGATACATTTAAGAATCTAACAGTTTGAAAGTTCAAGCCAAACACGGCCTAATTATTAAAGAATCAATTCAAACCAAACCAAATACGGCCTACTTATTGAGGAATCAGGATTCAATTTGACACTGTAGAGATAAACGGAGTGTGTTGGGAAATTGGGATAGAGACGTTGTTAGAAACCGAATTTACACGCTCTGTCCTTCCTTGTCAATCTTGGACGCTTGGTAATCACACAAGTCTCGCTTCCCACTGAATTAAAAGGCAAAACCGTAATATCAACAAAATTCCAGGACATTTCTATTTCACGCCATCTCTCTCTCTGTCTAAGAGGCCAGTCAATCACAAATGGGTCGAGCTCGATTCGATCCGAAAACCCCCATACAAGGAACTGAGGAAGGAAAGCTGGCGAGGAAAAACAACATTATATCAAAATGGGCGCAATGAATGATCCGACCCATGCCAGACCGCACGTGCTCTCTGCACTCCCAGATTCTCTCTCCTCCCTACAAAGACTCATGTCCACTCTCCTTCCCTCTGTTTTCTTCTCTCTCCCACGCTCTGATGCTCTCCCTCTTTTTTCTTTCTAATTTCTAATACTTTCTCCGAGGAAAAAAAAAAAAAAAAAGAAGCAAGAGAGGGAAAGAAAGAGGAAACAGAGAGAGAGAGAGAGACAGACAGAGAGAGCGCGAGCTCTTACGATGCCGAGAAGACGAGTACAAGAGATCTCATCGTAAGAGCTGCAAGGAGGGAGGTAAAGAGAGATGCACCCGTACAATCGGCTGTCGAGTAGCGGCCACAACACACCTTCACCACCGCAGTCGCCGCTCCGGTCCCCGAGGTATCGGAAGGGGAAGGGCGGGAGGCCAGGACTTCAGCCTCGGACACTCGCGCAGCGACTCGCGTGGACCTTACTGTCTGTCTTCCTCCGTCGCCAGGGCGTTTTCCTCTTCGCGCCTCTCATTTATATCGCCGGGATGCTGCTGTACATGGGCACCGTCTCATTCGACGTCGTTCCGCATATCAAGCCTCGCCCTGCCCCGGGTTCTGTCTACAGAAGCCCCCAACTCTATGAAAAGCTCCGGCCTGAGATGGACTCTGATAATTCTTCCGCCGATGGGGTCAGTTGCTTCTTGATTTCTTTCTTTCAAATCGATCGCTGTAGTCGAAATTTTGATTGACGTTGAAATAGAACATGATTCCAATCTTTTTATTAATTGAAATAGGGTGTAGATTTTGTGGTTATTTCTTCTACAAGATTTTGATCTATCAGTGTTTTGGATTTGTTAATTTCGTTGAGAAGTATGTATGGCACTAGATACAGCGAAGATCTGAAGAATGAGGTACTTTAGCTGAGAGTGGCTGTTCATATTTCAAAATAAGAAGGGAAGCGACATTTTTTTTTCCGTTGGTTTGGAAAGAACTGTTTTTGAGAACTTGGATCATGCAATCATCTGCTTTGCTTTTGGTTTTCCATATCGTGCTCCGTTGGTGTCTCTTTGGAAGTGGCAATGTCATTGGTTGGTGCCTGCCGAATGGAGATTTAGGTAGCTGAACTAATGTTACTCTTTGTATTATGGTTGTCGATGCCCTGACTTACTGGTTGCCAGATAAAAGTGTAGAAAGGATGCTTTTAGGAGAAATTTAGTAAGATTAAGAAATAAGTGGACATTGAGTTAGTACATAATGAACTATTATGCTTTATCATGCTTGGTGCATGGTGCACCTCAAAGTCCAACAAGAGAACTTCCAAATACGCTGTACTAGAAGTCTATGTATATATGGCCCAAACCATAGGTGCATTCTCTAATTTGCTTCATCGAGCTTTACATATTTTAGTTGATGGTTTATTGGTTGGCTTAAATTTGGCAAGTTTGCTAAAAGTTCAAAGATCAATCTGAGGTTTTTTTGGTTTCAATGCAATTGAAATGCTTTGGGAAATTTCATGCTTGTTTCATATATCAGAACATGATTGAGTTTACTAGGAAAAGAAATTCATGCCACTGGTTTACCTTGCACTGAAAGAAATTGAAACTATCCTCCAAATTCTCACCTCTTTACTCCTACTATTATTTTACTCCACGTGATGTTATCAGTGTATTTTTGTGTGGTATACTCCTTTCTCTCTTGAAGATTTTGATGGTAACACCTACTTCTAAATCTGAAATAACAAAATGGTGTTGAGCCTAAAACCACAAGAAGTTACTAAAAAATGTGAAGTGAGTGCTGTCTTTGGGGAAGGTAGAATAAACAAGTTATTTTTGGGCATTAATCCCATTGGGTTTTGAAGATGAGTTTGCTACATTTGGGAGCATATAATATTTGAATCTTAGTGGGGGATTCAGTATTGTATGCTGCAAATGAACTATAATACTTATACTTGTATTTTGATGTTAAGGGGACTTTGCCCTTCCACGCTTTTTGATAATAACATTTTCTGACAGACTTTACACATTAGAAAAAGAATAAACTCTTAAGTTCAACTATCCAGAATAAACACGTTATAGAAGGAAATACCAATGGTCAGTGTCCTAGTGTAAGCATCCAAATTATCTTTACCTGAGGTACTACAATGGGGTTTGAAAGTGTACCTTTCCAACTGGAATTAAAATTACTATTCTTTTTTTTTTTTTTTTTTGGTTGGGCAAATGGGCTACAACAGGGGTAATTCTCCCCCAATTCTCAAATGCCCCAAACCCTGGAGAAGCCGTGAATGTAGGATTAATCCCAGGTCTCTGCTACAACCAGCCAGAGATCTTACAAGAAAGCTACTTGGAACCTTCAAGAACAGCATTTTTTCCTCTGGGAGTGGGGGAAGCTACTTAAACGAGGAATGAGGATTTCCTACATACAAGGACCTTTGTACATTTGTACTATGGATAAACATAACCTAAAGTTTGTCTTTTGGGAAGGTGAATGAAAAGCATGGAAATATTCTGGGAAATGAATGGGCATTCCGCAATGTACTTGTATACATCATTTTAGCAAGATAGTCAAAGATTGTCCACATGTAGAATTTATGAGAATCAGAGAAACTATGTAATCATACAGGCAATATGAAATATGCAGCTAAGAATCAAGTCAGGACTCTAGGATTTTATTTGCAGGACTGTAGAATTGAAAGACCATTGAATGAAAAAAAAATGATAAGATCTCATTCTAAGCTCTAAGATCCTTTTCATTATATTTTTTGATTTATTCTGAAGAGCTACATAACTTGGGGGGGGGGGGTAGCCCATCCCCCAATCCAGGTGCAGGTGGGATCCGATCCCAAGTCTCTGCTACAACCAGCAGGAGACCTTACCAACCCGCTGGTTGGCACCTTGCTGATCTTTTTCATTATATTCAACTTCACTAATGAGTACTATCAGAAAAAATTCACTTTCATCAATTGGGGAAGATTTTGTGTTACTCCTTTTATGAACAGATATATCATGCATATTGCTGATAAAAAATCAGATGCCATGCATAGAAGGATTAAGAAAGATGACGGTCATTTCTTTCTAGCATGTGATATGACTAAAGATGGTTGGGGCTTTTTTTCTGCCTTCATGTTCCATTCCATACGCATTAGAGGTTACATGCCATTCATTGCACATGAAGTACTTCAGGGATGGTCATCCATTTTTGAAGACAAGGGGCAAATAATAGAAGATCACATTGTTTGTGGTGGTACCATGGGTGCATATGGTGAGAATGAAGTAGAAGATTATTTGAAGGCAAATGAAGAGTGCTTTTGCAGATGTGCAGACATTTGTTCAATCTTGTTCAACTGTGTATTTGTGTTGAAGAGTTCAAAGCCAATATACTTGGATACCCATACAAGGGTGCTGTGTCGTGTTGGATACTTCATTTTTTAGTGATACTTTATTCAGCTGTCTTCTTGCCATATCCAGGTAAGAGATTCAGTGGGAATATATGGAAAAGGATTGGGGAATATAGTGAGACATTTATTATGAATGAGGATTTTGAATCCTCTTTAATATATGTATATATATATATATATATATATATATATATATATATATATATATATATATATATATATATATATATATATATATATTGAACCTTTATAAGGAACTCATTACATAGATCCTTATAGATGAGTTTGATTTTCTTAGCCTTATTTGTTTCAAATGAAACAATTTTCTATGGAGAATATCTTTGGCAAGTGCAATAAAGTAACAGAAGACTTTAATAATAAATTATATCCTTTTCAAATTAATAGTTCAATTCCCCCAACATTAATCGTGTTTTTATGCATGTGCATTTTTTTCCTTTTTTTTTTCCTTTTGTTCTCATAATTTAGTTGACCGTGTCACCATGAAAGGGAAATAACCCCTTTTAAGAATTTGATCAGACTTAGTTGGACCTTGATGGAGACTCAATTGTGCTTCATCCCTGTTGCCATTAATTGATCAGGTCAATGTCAACCTTATCAATCTGGCTTATCAGTTTTTCTTTAGGCCATTTTATGTTCTGGTTGACTTGGGTTGGACTAGGTGCATTCTAATTTACCAAATGTCTACAAAAGTTACCTTCATGACTTGTGACCATCATTTTGTTCCGATAAAGGATCTGCCTCCGCTCAGGCCCTTTAGTTTTTTTTTTGACAAGTAAATCAGACCCTTAAAAAATGTGTTCATTGTTTGCTCTGTTGTTTTTCTTACAAATTTATTGATTGTATCTTCTGCTATTTATGGAGATTTTCTGTTAACACATGTTATTAAATTTACTGCAGTTGGTGACTGTGTGGAGGCACCCTTACAGAGGTGGTGAGTGGAGACCATGTATAAACAAAACATTAGGAGGTATGGACTAGAGAATTTAAATTTAGGGATTTAATACTGTTGTTTGTTTTGCTACTATGCCTATCTAAATGAACATTGATCTGCTGTTTCTGTAGATATTGGAAAGCATTTCTATGTTTTTACTTGACTTGGCTGGCTCTAATAAGAAGTTTTTGACAGATTAGTATAGCCATAAGCATTGCTTCATACAAAAAGTTCCTGTTTTGGTTGTTTTCATATGCAACAAGTTTTCATGTGCATTTTTTACTGCTTTATAGTTTATACCAGGATTTTTTTTCTCCTTTTGGAAATGCTTGTAGTGAGAAAAGCCAAAATTCCACCTTTTAGCAATATCTTATTATGTAAATTATTTTGATCTCCTTCCAAGCTGAGGGTTAGTTTGTGCATGGACATTTTGTGTGGGAAACTCTCCTTCCTTACATGTTCTTATTTCTTTTCATAGTCGTCCTTAAGTGCTTCTCACATTACTTATTAAAACAAAAATAATTCTATTTGTATGGTGATTCTCTTTCTGTATTTGAGAATCAGGAATTATAGCACCTCAAAGGCCTTCTTGGCCCAAAAGGACAAAAAGGGGTGGTTATAGCACCTCGAAGGCCTTCTTGGAAAGCCATTGTTGGAGTCTTGTCTTCCTTTCATCCTTTCATTAGATTTGATGTGTGCTCAGGTATCTGTTTTGGGAGGATATTTGGATTGGGAACACTCCCCTAAGGATGGGTTCTTGGTAATGTATTCTCTTTCCCTAAATAAATTCAAAGCTATTTCCTCATTCTATGTATCTAAGGGGACCTGGCATTTGGGCCTGAGAAGAGGGTTAAGGGATTCAGAAATGGCTTGTGCAGATAAACTATTCATTCTTTTGAGTTCAACTTTCCTAGATCTTTCTTACCCAGACAATAGAATATAGATAGAATCTGCTTCAGTTCTTTTTTGATCAGAAGAATCCACTTCAGGGTTCTTCTCTTGCTCCTCTTTTTTCAATGCTCTAATTCTGCCTACTATTGCGCCTGTCTCCTTTCTTGCTAAAGAAGTGTGGTGTACTCCTATTCCACTAAAAGTTAGGGTTTTTTGTTGGGAAGTGGCTCTCCAAAAGATCAATACCATGGACGTACTTCAAAGAAAAAAGGCCAAATTGTTGCCTTTCCCCACATGTTTGTTGTCTTTCCCCCATGTGTGTGCTGAACCTTTTTGACTCTAGTTTCTTCCAACAACTAAAGAAAAGGGATAGGGGTAATGTGGAGAATAACAAGAGTAGCCATCCTTTGGTCGATTTGGGAAGAAAGAAATAATAGGATTTTCCAAGGGCAAGAAAAGTTCAAGGAAGCACTTGTTGAGTGCATTACCATCTAGATTCTGCATTGGCTGAAAGCTTTGCAACTTTTCAAGGACTTCTCCTCAGTTTATTTAATTAGAAATTGGAGTACTATAGCCGTATCCTCTTCCTCTTTTATGGTTCAAGAGAGTTGGTCCCCACTGCTACAGTTTAGGGTGAAATTGAATTTTGATGGAAGCTCCTTCGGTAATGTAGATCCTTCGGGAATTGGGGGTGTCTTTAGAAATGAGGAAGGAAGATGTCGACTCTATACTCGGGCCCGATTGGGGTGGGAGACTGTTTAAGTGCAGAAGTCAAGGCCTTACTCCAAGGCTTGAGATTGGCAGAACAATGGGGAATGCAACACTTAGAAGTGGAAGGAGACTCCAAGCTGGTAATAAGGTGGATGCAAGTTAGAAATCTTGGAATGTGGTCACTCAGACTCAGACAACCACTAAGAGACTAAGCTGGTAATAGGGTGGATGCAAGTTAGAAAGCTGGGAGTGTGGTCACTCAGACAGCCACTAAGTGAAATTGTGAACTTAGCAAAGGAGCTTGGGGTGCAATTTAAATGGGTAAGAAGGTCAGCAAATGGAATGGCTGACGCTTTAGCTAAGCAAGGAGTTAATAGAAAAGCTTTGTTTTGGGCTAATATCGTTTTGGCTTCTCCAACCATCCTTCGGGTGGTGATATTTGTACTCTTTTTTTTTAACTTCATCAATGAAAGTTAATATTTCCTATCAATTTTTTTGACATGCAACTACTCTATTAAATGCATATTATATCATATATTGTATTTGAAATATTGATAACAAAATTATATTTGAAATGTTAAAATTAATTTATTTGAAATGCTATTATCTTTAGATTCAATGATTTGCTATGTTTTGAGAGGAAATTAATGTTATTAGTGAATTTTTTTTTGATAAGTAACTCTAAGATTTTATTTATATAAATTGAATCTGAACAACCGTTACAAGCATCCTTTGGATAGGATAGAGGTTACTGCCACCCCCAAGTATACAATATACCAATTACAATTGAGCCCAATACAACTGATCTCTATTAACCCCTTGTTTTGCTAAAGCATCAGCCAACCCATATGCAGATCTCTGCACCCATTATACTTCATATTGATGCTCCTTGAGTCCTTGCCAATCACTTCATCTGTTTTAGTTTGTTTCTGTATCCCCACATTGCCTTCTTACTATCCCTTAGCCATCTGACCACAACCTTGGAATCACCATCAATAATTAGCCTGTCCAATTTTCATGTCTCTAGCCTGTTGCAGTCCATGAAGTACAGCATAAAAGTTCAGCTCCTGTGGAATCCCCAAAAGTAATTGATCCAGAAAACATTGCAACAATATGGCCATCTTTGTCTCTAAAAACTCCTCCCACACCGGAAAGACCTGGGTTTCAATTTATATGCATGCTAATGGGATGGCAGATTCTCTAGCAAGGCAAGGGGTTGAGAGGGAGCGATTATTTTGTGCTCAGCTGCTTTAAGGAGCAAGTGTTCACCTGCTCCTGTGATCAAGGGATGGGTAGGGAGTGATTGTACTGGGCTTTGTTGTTCTATCTGCTTATAGGGGTACTCATACCTCAGTTGTAATTCTATGTATACTTTTGCTTATATTAATGAAATACTTTTTGTTATCTATCAGCAAAAAAAAAAAAAGATTATGTAAAATTAAGGAACAAACCTAGAGTTATAGTTTTTTCTTTGTAAAATTTTATCATCTAGGTGATGCCTAGGTCATTCCAAGTAAGCAATCCCATTTCCAGATTCAGCCTCTGCTGCACCTCCTCTATTTTACTTCTGACAGACCCATATGACTTTGGAAACTCTGGTGGGTGGCGTAGGTATGACTAGGGTAGTTGGAGTCCAATGGGTGTTGCCCTCACTTACATTTGTTCTCTAGTTTCTTTCCCAGGCTGATGGCTGCCCTGTAATGTTATCTGTGATAACTTGATATCTGTACATCAGTACATAAGTGTTTCATTGTGTAAGACACTTCAATTGTTAGTGTAGAGTTTGTCTCTAAAATCTTGACCATCTTGTTCTTTGGGCATCATTTTTCCCAGTACAATTAGGAAGCCAAGAGAATTGGAATGAAGTAGAGATCCTAGTGATCAGAGATTTCTATCTAGTCATACTTGTGAAACAAGAAAAGAAAAGTTTCTCCCAAAAGCACTGATAAAAAAAAAAGTTTCTCCCAAAAGTGTGGTATCCATTTGATTTGGAAACCATCTCATGGGCCTTGTCTGTATGAGGGTGTTCTGGTCTCCTATGGTTCCTTTAGTCCCATGGGCATGCCCGCATTACACTCCCAAACTGAAAAAGGGCAGAACTAGTCATTGATGCTATTTTCATGTTTGATGAGTACATATACAATCACATGCATGTATCTTTCATGGGCCTTGTCTGTATGAGGGTCTTCTGGGCTCCTATGGTTTCTTGAGTTGCATGGGCATGCCCACATTACACTCCCAAACTTAAAAAAAGGCAGAACTAGTCATTGATGCTATTTTCATGTTTGATGACTACATATACAATCACATACATGTATCTTTCACTAGCTGCTCTCTGTGTGCATGTTGCCTTCCCAATTTTGTAATTGTAGTAATGATTTGTTCTAAGTTTTAACTTGTGTATGTTTCCATAATATAACAGATTTACCTGAATCAAATGGCTACATTTATGTTGAAGCAAATGGTGGCTTGAACCAGCAGAGGACATCGGTTGTTTTTATTCCTTAATTGTGATTCTTTCATTATTTATAAATCTTTCATATTCTTCATATTGCTTTTTTATGCCACAAGGGATCACCATACTGCTTCCTGACTTACATTTTCAATATATTTACTGCCTATATTTTGTAGATCTGCAATGCAGTTGCTGTTGCTGGTTACCTAAATGCAACGCTTGTGATCCCAAATTTCCATTACCATAGCATTTGGAGGGATCCTAGGTTTGTCAATGCTTCTAATTTTCCCGAATCTAGTCTGTAAATGGGATATTATTATTGAAGATTATCTAGAGTCTTGGTGGGTAGTCAGAGCTTTCTATATTAGATAATTCTTTGAAGCAATAGATTTTTATAAGCCTATCTGCTATGATAATATCTTTTTCTAATACAAACATCTTAGATATGGTAAATGCATATATACATATATTAAGTAGTCTACTCATCCCTTCTTTTCTGATGGATTGGTTTAATGATATTTGATTTTTTTTTTGGTAAGATATCTATTGTGCTTGGAACTATCCTGTTATATACTGGATATGTTTTTATCTTGGCATATATTCTTTCTGGAATTATGATAGATTTTTATTTTTCTGCTACATTTTCTTAAAGACCATGTCATATGATCTGATTTTCTGTGAAGTCCTTGATATTCTTGTTTTAATTGGCATTTCAATTGGTTGTATGGATGAAACTGTTGAACTTTTTGTTTTAATTCTTTTTTTTCTTTACAGCAAATTCAAGGACATCTACGATGAGGAACATTTTATTAGTACCTTGAAAAATGATGTACAGGTGGTCAGTAAAATCCCTGACTTCTTAATGGAGCGATTTGACCGCGACATGAGTAATGTTTATAATTTCAGAATAAAGGCTTGGTCTCCAATTCGGTACTACAAAGATGCAGTTCTCCCAAAGTTACTTGAAGAACAGTGAGTTAAAATATTCTTTATTCTCAAAAAAAAAAAAAATCTTTATTGTATACATTTTCTTTTACTTGCTTCCTGTGTATATGCGTGAAAATTGTAAATGTTGCTTTGAGAAAATTGAAAAAGTTCCCTGTTCCCTTTTCTGAGACCATTTTCCAAGGACAATTACTCACTCTGGCATGGGAGTTATTTGTTGAGAGTGAAGCACTATGTTACAAACTTGGTTGCCTATCACCATGTGTTGATAACTTAGAAGGTTCTCCTCAAGTTAATATCCAATTACAAAAAGGATGTTAATTGTCATTGATACCACATATCTCTAAGACATAAGACTCTCTGTGCATGATGATGTTAATTTATTCTTTGTCTTTTTCAATGTATAACATGCCTATAGCAATGGGAGGCAGTTGCAGTCAAGAAGGTGAGTAATGTATCGGGTGACGATGTGGGGGAGAGAGGAAACGTCTAATCTCTTGGTGGTGAGAACAGTAATAATGTTGAGGGAGATGAGGAAATTGAAGGTATGGATCAAGTTGGGTCAGAAGTAGTTGAGAAGGGAGACTTTGTCTACTGAGAGGTTTGTTTGGCTGTGATGTTTATGAGAAGGTTGAGGAAGTCATAAAGAACAGGAAAGGGGAAGAGGATCAGCAGACAACAGAGTGGAGTAGGATCAAATGTAATCAAACATGTTATTCATCAAAACAATACTTCTGAAAACATAGCTGGAGGGATTTTTGTGAAGTGGCTATTGGTAAGTTGGGTTTGGATGTTGGAAGAGGTAGAACTATGAATCAAGGCCTTGATTTGAGTGGGAGCAACACAAAGAAGTTCAGATCTTCTGTTCAAGAACTAATGGATAAGAGATAAAAATGTTGGTATTGGTAGAAGAAATGAAGGATAAAAGGAAATAAAAGTTATCGTCCGGTTCATATTATTCGAGGTGTTCTCCAAACTGAAAAATGGATTCTGAGGAGCTGGTCCAAGCAAAAAAAGATACAAAATTTGCACCTGGCTTAGTCTGGCATCCATTTGTTTGTAGTTCTGATTTGCATCCATTTATATTTTTTATATTATGATATAATACTATTACAATAACTATTATTACTCTAGACTTGTCTCCTTATATTTTACTATCTCCTAGGAACAGCATTGAAGAAGATGCTCTAGTAGTTTAGTGGATTCTAATATTCTGAATAGTAAGAATCCTGTTTCCAAGTGTATTTAATTAAAACAGCTTCATTAAGATCTGACAATTTTCTTTTTGGTATGGATAATACAGGGTCATAAGAATTTCTCCTTTTGCAAATCGTTTGTCATTTGATGCTCCACCAACTGTCCAACGCCTTAGATGCTTGGCAAACTATGAAGCTCTAAGATTCTCAAATGCTATAGCAACTTTTGCTGAAACTTTGGTTGCAAGAATGAAAGAACGCAGTGCAAAGAATAATGGGAAATATATTGCAGTACATCTACGATTTGAAGAGGTGGGCTTTCATATGAAAGGAATTCTTTAACCTTACTGTTTATTGTGGCCATTGCCTTTGTCTGTTGAGCTCTTGACAGAATCTTGCTAGGAAATGTAGGTTGTAATTTTTGTTGTTTGCAGGATATGGTTGCCTTCTCTTGCTGTGTATTTGATGGTGGAAAGGAAGAGATGCAGGAAATGAATGCTGCAAGAGAAAGAGGTTGGAGAGGAAAGTTCACCAAACCTGGTCGTGTTATAAGGCCTGGAGCAATCAGGATTAATGGGAAATGCCCCCTTACACCCTTAGAAGTAATAATCCTCTCACTTATCCATTTTCTCTTACATAGCTATTTGCAGTTGCCTACCTGGCATTTTCATGTTTGTTCATATATTTGCTCCTCCAATCACACAGGTAGAGAATGTATTTAGTTCTTTTATTATTCAGTAGTGATTCAAGCTGCATAGAAAGAATCTAAGTATGACCCAATAAAGACGATTAATATATGTAATGATTGTGAAAAAGGTATAGTTGTAATGGCAATTTTAAAAGTAATAGAATGTCAAATTTCACTATTTTACCATTTCACTTCTATCCTTTTTTCAGCTGCTTGGGTTTTCTATCGTTCTTTTTCTTTGCCTTTTGCTTTCTAGTATAATACTTAATCAGAATAGGCTATGATAGTGGAATGGTACAGGGTCAACTAATATCATAATAGTGGTATGCTGAATGGTGGGGAAAGATATTCAGACTTGTATGGATGGAACAGGAAGTGGATTGGTGGTTGTAGAAAGGATTCACTGTTTCAGATACAAAAGCTAAGTGCCGAAGACCAGCACAACAATTAAAAGGATTAGAAAGAAATATTTTAAAGAGAAGAGATAGCATAACCATATGCTGTAGAAATAGATCTCAAGCTCAACAACAAGAACATGTTAGAAGAGAAACAAAGATAAATTCATAAGCTGTTTCATAAAGAAAAGGTATCAACTAAAAGTTTCGCAGACATCTAATTATGTATACCTAAGAGACAATCCAATCATGAATCAATGCGTCATTACCTTGTTCTCTTGTAGTACTTTTTTATTTTAATGATTTTTTTTATTTGTTATAAACATGTATCTGTAGCATTCCCAAATCAGTTCTGGTTTACAGAAATCTTGGTCTCTTTATTAGTGATCATGAACATGATCATTGTCATCCGAGCCTTATCCCAGCTATATTGGATTGGCTACATGAATCCTGTTTCACCCTGTTTAATGCCATATCCATTGTTAAGTTATGAGCACTTGAGAGTCATTTCATACCACTTGAACCATTATCCTTTTTGGTCTACCCCTAGCCCTTCCAGTGTTTTAAAAGCGCAAGTCACAAGGGACAATTTGCACCTGAGGTGCAAGGCGAGGCGTGCGTTTCCACAAAAAAAAAAAGGTGAGGCGTGTGCCTTTTTGAAGCAAGGCATAAAAATACAAAAAAATGCTAAAAAATAAAAATGTCAGAAAATTAAAAAAAAATGCAAAAAATTCAAAAAAAGTGCAAAAAATAAAAATATTAAACATAGTACTAATAAGAAATATAAACTTAAATTTTAAAATTAATGTTTTAAAAAACCTATTATCTAAAATTAAAATACATAAACATAACATGTAAAGCATATTCAAATGAAAAACTAAAAATAAAATCAAGCATATAAAACATTTTCAAGCATCTTAAGCCCACAATCTCTTTTTTTCCTCAATTGCATTACTTCAAGTAGCTAATGTGATGTAAAACTTATTACACTCCTGATTCTACGAGTCGCCTCCGTCCACAAGCTTAATTTTGCATTTAATCATTTATTAGTTTCATCAATTAAAACAATGTCATTGACAAACAACACGCACCATGGGACCTCTCCCTGAATATATATATATATATATATATATATATATATATATATATATATATATATATATATATATATATATATATATATATATATATATATATATATATATATTGATGAATAACTGCAAGTTTCATTAGGAAAATCAAGAACAGTGATTACAAAGCAAGCCAATTAACAGTGAAAGATAGACACTCTTATCTCTCCTCAAGAAAGTTTTCTTTATCTTACAGTTGAGCCCAAGACAGTTGATCTCTCTTCCCATCCCTTGTTTAGCTAAAGACTCTGCCAGGGAATTAGCACTTCTTTTAATCCATTGTAGCCTTACATCCATTTCTTTTATTATTCAACTGAATTACTTACTTTCATTGTTGTAACTTCACATTTTTGTCTCTTCACTTTGTAGCCTGCCCACAACTGGTTGGAAATCTACTTCAATGATTAGCTTCCTTAGATCCAAACTTCTTGTTCTTTGTACTCTTCCATTAGAGTTGGAAATTGTGCTTTTAAAGAGTCACCTACTCCAATCGAGCCTGAAAATGATGTGATTACTTTGCCCTCATTATCTCCAAATACTCCCATACCTAACAAACCCAGATTCCTCTAATTGTTTCCATCAAAGTTGAGCTTAGTGAATTTGCTTTCTGGTGGGAGACCAATGAGGATTGCTAACAGTTTTGCCTGTGGAAGAGTTAGCTACTTCCTTCAAATTTCCAAAGAAATCATCTGTTGAGGTTTTTTTTTTTGATCAGTAACAGGAAACTTTATTAATGATATGAAACTATGTGAAACTTTAGGTACAAAAGGGGGAGGTAAAATGTCTTACCTCCCCACCAACAGAATACAATGGAAAAAGGTCAAAAATTAGCCCAAAAGAAAGATTCCCTATTCACCCCTTGCTTGGCTAACCCATCAGCAAATGAATTAGCAGTCCTCTTCACTCAGCTGTAGTGCAACATAATATCCCTAATCATCCATTTGAATTTTTTCTTCTCATTGTTATAACTCCACAAGCCATTGTCTTCTTCCTTTAGCCACCTAATCACCACCTCCGAGTCACCTTCAAGGACCAAACATTTGATATTCAACTCCCTTGCTCTTTGGATACCTTCCAGGGCTGCAAGAACCTCAGCCCTAAGAGAGTCTCCTCCAATTGGGCCTGAAAACATGGCAATGATAACCCCATCCTCATTCCTAAACACTCCTCCAATCCTAGAAGGCCCTGGGTTCCTTAAGCAGCTACCATCAAAATTCAGTTTTATGAACCCAGAGGGAGGAGGGGACCAAGAAGGACTATGAGTCCTCTTACATAGGGCAGAGAAAGCTATCTCTTTCCAATTTTTTTATCAAATCAGCCACATAATAGCCTGAGAACAGCTCCACAGTTTTCAGCCAATGGGCTACCCTTAACAGAATTAGATCTAATAAGTTTTCCAAGGTTCTTTCCTTGTCTGAAAACGTTCGTAAATTTCTTTCTTCCCATAGTGAAAGGAATTCAAGATTTCTGCCAATGGACCACTCTAATTATAATGTTGTTGAGCTGGGCCTAGTTGTTTTTTATTCTTATTTTAAGCTATTTAGTTAGGAAGTTGTTGGGCTTTAGACCCATTAGTTTATGTTTCTAAGTTGTGACTGTTCAACCACATTACTAGCCACATTAGTAAGTGCATCCTTGTAATATCTCATCTTTTAAGTTAAGTATAAATATAATGAGGGGTTGGCGGCTAGGGTTAATTTCAAGAATCTTGGTTGACTTCCTACTTTTTTCTCCCTCTCTTTTCTTCTCCACTACTGAAATCTTTATCTTCCTCCCCTTTCCTTTCACAAGAAATTCAACTAAATCTACAATCAGTGATTTCTACTTGGTATCAGAGCAGGCCGAAGGTTCTTTGAGTTGTTTCCTCATGCAGCCCTAGATCGGCCGACTGCATGGTGATTTAAGAGGCTGATCGAAGTTCTCAGGTAAGCCCAGTTTTTGGATTTTTTTATGGATTTGTGTGCCTTGTAGCTAGTCTAGGGTTTCTCATCAAAATCAGGAAAAAACTAGAGAAAGGAGAAGAATTCCGTTTCTGTTGGACTCTTCAATTTTGACCTAGGAAGTGGTGCCCTAATTTTTTAGGGTTCCTTGGAATTTTCTGTAAGGGGCGGTTCAAGTCCTACTTGATTTGGAGGCTTCTAGAGAGAGCGGTTGCCTCTTCTCTCTCTTCTCCCGTCCCACAGAAAAGGAATCTTTTGTGAGAAGATAGTCTAGGACACCAGAAAGGTGTTGTTGGTTCCAGAAGTGTTTCGTTTGATCTTGTTACATATTTCAGTTATTTTCTTTACATTTTTTGAGAAGCATGGAGGGTCACGGAGTTGAAAATAAGCTCGAGAGTGAAATGAGACCAGCGGGAGGAGGTGCTGGAGACCTTTTTGGGACTGGGACCATTACTATAGTTAGGTTGGATGGTGCAAATTACTTAGAATGGTCACAATCTACAAAGATGGCCATTGGTGCTCGTGGGAAATTATGGTATATCACTGGTGAGGAAGTGAAACCCGAAACTAGCAACTCTCGGTGGGTATAGGAGAATTATATGGTGATGACTTGGTTGTGTAATTCCATGTTGCCCCATATAAGTAAAAATTTTTTATGGGCACATATAGCTAAGGAAATATGGGATGGGATTGCAGAAGCCTATTCACAGAGGGAGAATGTTGCTAGGGCTTATCAGTTGAGAAATCAAATTATTTCTACAAGGCAGGGAGATAGACCTGTTGTACCCTATTTTTCAGCCCTTAAAACCCTGTGGCAGGAGATTGACCATTTAGAGACATTTGCTTGGGAAACCACTAAGGATGCAACTACCTATCAAAAACATTTACAGAAGTATAGGGTGTTTGAATTTCTTGTTGGCCTTAATCCTGAGTATGATATTGCAAGACATCTTCTTTCCAAGGACAGTGTTACCCTCTCCCAAGCATATGCCTTTGTGTTAGGGGAGGAGAGTAGGAGAGATGTGATGATGAAAAATCCAGTTTTTGATCAGTCTGCCATGGTGAGTACTGTGAAACCTAAACAAAGTGGAGATCGGGGTGGCAGTGAAATCAAGAAGGAAGATAAAAGAGATTTGATCTGTGACTATTGTAAGAAGCCTAAAAACACAAGAGATACTTGCTGGAAGCTTCACTCACATCTTGTGTCGACTAGACTGAAAAATAAGAAGGGAAATGCACACATGGCAGTTACTGGTGACATTTCGGCCCCTCCCACTACAACTGCTACAATAAGGGCCGAACTTGAGAGGTATGGGCAACTTTTGAACCAGCGAGATACAACCAGTTCCAGTTCAGCAGCAAGCTGACAAGAAGGTACAAGTGGCACTGGTGGAGTCCACTCTATTGCCTTTGCTCACATAGGTAGTTCACATGTCACTGCAAATTATGTTTCTACTTCAGGTAAGGAGGGACCTCCTTGGATTATAGATTCTGGAGCCTCAGAGCACATGACCCATAGCTCTACTATTTTTTCTTCTTACCAGCTCTGTTTTGGCAGAGATAGGGTCTCCACAGCTGATGGATCCCATGTTCCTATTGCTAGGAAGGGATCTGTCAAGATTAGTGATTCTATTTCTCTACCCTCGATCCTTCATGTTCCTAGATTGAGCACTAATTTGTTATCTGTTGGTAGTTTGATTAAGAACCTGAACTGCTAAATAATTTTTTCTCTTGGTCATTGTATTTTGTAGGATCTGGATTCAAAGAGGACGATTGGAAGTGGTCGTGAAGTGAATGGGATCTACCTCCTGGATGTTCTTCCTCCTCATCAAAGTCATCATGTAAGCAGGGATAGTGAGTCAGGGTCTGTGGGTCAAATTATGCTTTGGCATAATCGTTTGGGCCATTTACCTTTTTCTTCTTTGAGTCTTTTGTTTCCAAAACTTTTTGAGTCTGTTAGTTTGTCAAGTCTGGAGTGTGAAGGTTGTCAACTTGGAAAGCATTGTAGAAATTCATTTAAACCTAGTAATAAAAAGTGTTCTTCTTCTTTTGATGTTATTCATTTGGATGTGTGGGAACCTTACCATGTTCCTTCTATGGGAGGCTATTGATATTTTCTCTTATTTGTGGATGATTTCTCACAATACTCTTGGATTTACCTGATGAGATCCCGTGATGAAGTACCATCCTTGGTGAGGCAATTTCATCAGATGGTGCTAGCACAGTATGGAACAAGAATAAAGGTGTTCAGATCAGACAATGCTAGGGAATATTTTGAAAAACACATTGCCTCATATCTATTAGAATATGGTGTTGTCCATCAGAGCAGTTGTCTCTACAATCTACAACAGAATGGTGTTGCAGAAAGGAAGAACAAACACATTGTTGAGATTGTAGGAAGCATGATGAGCACATCTATAGTTCCAGTTCGGTTTTGGGGTGATGCAATTCTCATAGCAGTATATCTGATTAACAGGGTGCCTTCTCGTATACTTGGATTCAACACCCCATTCAGTCTCTTTTTTCTTGAGGGGGGAGATGTTTCATATTCCTCTCAGGGTGTTTGGGTGTATCTGCTTTGCACATATCCTTGGTCCTGACCGCTCGAAGCTTGATCCCAAGGCAAAGAAGTGTGTCTTCTTTGGATACCCGGAAAATCAGAAAGGGTATTGTTGCTATGATCCAGTCTCTAGGAGCCAGTATGTTACCATGGATGTCTATTTTTTTGAATCCACATACTTCTTTTCAAAGAATCCTTCTCAGGGGGAGTGTTTTGGGGAAGTGAGTCAGCAGTCTATTCCTCTCCCAGTTCCAGTCCCTCTGTCTACTCTTGTGCTTGACCATCCTGTGTTACCTACTTACCACCTTTACGTCATGCTTCTCAGCATTACTTATGACAGAGACTTCACAAGGAGGTTGATTCCACTGTAGCAGAACTCACATACTTCCTGTCGATTCCTTGGAGACGCCAGATTTGGCTGACATGGATTCAGGTATTCCTCTTGGTTCCGTTACTGTTTCAATTCCCATTGATTCTACTAACCCTGTTACAGATAACCTTGATCTTCCTATTGCTCTCAGAAAAGGGAAGAGAAAGTGTACTGCTCATTGTATTTCACACTACTTATCCTACAGTGGACTTTCTCCTTCCTACCGTGTTTTTCTTTCCTCCCTTGACTCAGCTTCTATACCCAAGGGTGTTAGTGAGGTTCTCTCCAAACCTGAGTAGAAGACAACTATGCAGGAAGAGATGGCAACTTTGGTTAAGAATTAGACATGGAACATTGTGGATCTACCAGAAGGCAAGGAGACAGTTGGATGCAGATGGGTTTACACAGTAAAATATAAGGCAGATGGAAGTATAGAAAGGTACAAGGCAAGACTTGTTGCATAAGGGTACACACAGACCTGTGGTATTGATTACTTAAAGACCTTTGCACCAGTTGCAAAGATGACCTCTGTTCGGATACTTCTTTCTCTTGCTGCCTCATACTCTTGGCCTTTGTTTCAACTTGATGTGAAGAATGCTTTCCTAAATGGGGATTTGCAAAAGGAAGTGTATATGAATCTTCCTGTTGGCTTTTATAGTGATACTGAAAAGGGAAAGGTATGTAGGCTTAAGAAATCACTTTATGGCTTGAAACAATCTCCTAGAGCATGGTTTGGCAGATTCAGAAAGGCCTTGATTGCTTTTGGATACACTCAGATTCAATCCGATTATACATTGTTTGTGAAGCGAAGGGAATCTTTGGTGTCAGTCCTAATTGTTTATATGGATGATATTGTTGTCACGGGGAATGACCTAAGTGAGATTGATTGTCTGAAAAGGAATCTACATAAAGAATTTAAAATTAAGGATCTTGGAGAACTGAGATACTTCCTAGGCATTGAAGTTGCAAGATCAAAACATGGAATTTTTATTTCTCAAAGGAAGTATGTCTTGGATCTTTTTCAAGAGACATGTGGAACAAAGGCAATCAATACCCCTATTGATCAGAACCATAGAATCAATGCATCAGAAGGTGAACCAGTAAAGGACATTGGGAGATATCCGAGACTTGTGGGTCGGTTGCTATACTTGTGTATGACAAGACCAAACATTTCTTATGCAGTAAGTGTGGTAAGTTTATACATGCATGCTCCATGAGTCCAGCATTGGGAGGCAGTTGATAGGATTCTTGCTTATCTGAAGGGACACCCGGGCAGAGGCATATTGTTTAATGATCATGGACAGTTGAAACTAGAGGCTTATACAGATGCAGATTGGGCAGGATGCCTTGATGTCAGGAGATCAACTTCAGGAGTGTGCACCCTTGTTGGGGGTAACATTGTCTCGTGGAAGAGTAAGAAACAAACAGTGGTGGCAAGATCAAGTGCTGAAGCTGAATACAGGGCCATGGCACATGGAGTTTTAGAACTTCTCTGGATCCGTTCCCTATTAGAAGAAATTGGTGTACAGGCAGAAGAACCTATGATGTTATACTGCGATAACCAGGCAGCAATTAACATTGCCCATAACCCAATCCAACATGACCGAACTAAGCACATTAAAGTGTTTAACAGAAGGAATTCACCCTCTATTTATAACCATTCTGGATCAGCTTCCTAATCCTATCAGGAAAGCGTATTTTTTGATCCAAATCTTTATTTGGATCTGAACTCTTAAGTGGATAAGACTTATCTTATCCTTTTGCTGATCTAGATCCAGATCTAATCTCAAATTCACCAATAATTAATTAATCAAATTAACCCAGTTTAAATTGGGCTTTAGGCCCATTAAGTTATCAGGCTCACTTCCCTTTTAATTTGCTGGCTGACTTGGCTCTCTTTGTATGGCGTGGGACCCTAACATTGATCTCCACAAAAGCCATATGGGTTCAGCCTAGCCTCTGTTATAAGGCCAGGCCGAATTCACTACTGAAGACAGTGAACCCCTGAGCCCATTAGTATGGGCTCTTAACAAGCCCAACATTTACACTAAATGGTCCTTGGGTCCAGCCACCTTATGAAGGTCCAAGGACTATGGACTTAAGTGAGATTAGCTCATCAAGTATAACCTTAAATGGTCTTACACTTAACCTCTCAGCCCATAATGATCAAACACTACCCGACAAGACATGACCTCTCCCTTGGCTGCAAGGTACAGTGTTGCACTCTACTCAGGATGGATCTCGGGAATTAAAACCTTTGCAATCATTTTTCATAAAAACATAATATATATATATATATATATATATATATATATATATATTTTGCAAAATCAAATTTCAAACATGTTTGAAATCAACTTTCGACAGTTTAGGTTTCCATAAGAGATAGTGCTGTTCCCCGATCATTTACTTTGTCCGACAAAGGGGTTGATTTTGTCACTATGATCACCCACTCAGGTGAATTCTCAAACTACCCCAACGTACCCAGATTTTTACCCCCGCTAAGGATTTCACTGATTGGCATATCAAAGACAACCCAATCCAACACCTAGTGCAGTACCATAGTCGAGTCTAGGGGGTAGGTGTTGTTGAAGATTAATTAGTTTTATGCTGTTTTTCTGAGTAGATGTTTTATGTTAGTTGTTAGATAGGAGGTGGGGACCACAGTAGTTATGTGAGTCCAATTTTTTATTATGTTTCTAAGTGTTAAATATGCTGTTTTATGTTTTGCTGCCCTATAAGGGCATAATTGTCTTTGTACTGTTATATTATTTTAGTATAAATAATAAGTGAAGGGGGCGACCAATTATTGCTCTCTTTTCTTTTCAAGTTCTCTTGTTCTCTTGTTCTCTTGTTCTCCTTCTCTCTTCCTTCTCTCTTCAAGAAACTACTTTCTTTCATATTTTTTTAATTCAACAGATTTCTACTGGTGTAACTTTCTAGTTTTTCCCATCTGTCTCCAAGGTCTAGGGCATAACTGGAAAATGGTCCGGTTTAGAGTTTCAAGCAAACCCACACTAAATGTGCTTCGGGTCTCACCTGGGCAGTTGAGACAAGCCACCCCAACTGACTTGGTAGCACATTAGTGTCGGCCTTGGTAGGATAAACCTCCCTAGGTCTATCCAATGGTTGTGAAAATTCTAAACTAACACGAGTCTCATAAGTGCCCAGTTTAAGGGTATTACACAGAAACACACCATATATAACATGAATCAATTATGTACTTTATTCATTTACAATAAATGTCAAAATGTACATCAATCTGATTGGAGCTAAGGGCATACATTGTCTAACACTATTGTCACTTCAAACCAAGACAAGATCCCAAGGATTAACTCCACTTGAGAGGGAGAGGCATCCACAAAGCACAACGTATCATTTGCAAATTGAAGATTATTCACCTTCTCTCCCCCTGGCACAATTGCAAAACCTTCCCACTCACCTGAATCTGCAGCCGCCTTGTAGAATAGAGTGAGGATCTCCATTACACATAATAATTTTTCAAAATATTTTTTCATCTTCCCTTGATTTCCTCATCTTTACCAAGACTCTTTGATCTTCCTCTTTAATGTGCCTAATATGGTTTAAATTTGTCTTTCCTTTCTCTCATGTTTGCTAGTTTAAAAATTCCTTTTTCTCCCTTTTTAGTGCCTAATTTATGATATAACTCATCATATGCCCTAATTTAAAATCACTTTATTTTTAACTTCCTTGTGGTTTTTATATTTTTCCAAGTTTTCTCCATTTTTGGATAAGTGTGATACCAAAACCAATTCAAATTAAGAAATGTTGACCCAATTGTTAGAATAAATATGTCATTGTCTTGTAAGCCTTGTAGACCCAATTGCATTAGTCTATATTTTGATGGTTGCAGCTTGGCCAACCTTGGGCCCTCAGGTATTGAGGTTGTTTTCAGAAATGGACATGAGATTATATTAGCAATATACTTGGGGCCAATAGGGTCTGGAAATTCAACAAGGGTTGAACCCATGGCAGCATTGCAAGGCTTGAGAATGGCCAAGTCTCTGAACCACATCAACTTGCAAGTGGAAGGAGACGCTAAGGTGGTGGTGCCGTGGTGGGTTGGTTAAAAGGCCAAAAAGAAGGGCTCTGGTGGAGGCATATCATGAAGGAAATTAAGTATCAAACAAGGGAGAATATTGATAAAAAATTGAATCTTTGATTTGATTAACAGATCTGCAAATTGCTTGGCCAATACTCTTGCCAATCAAAGAGTTAATATGTAGGGTTGACCATGATACTGGTAAGACATCATCTCTGTAAAAACTTGTGACCAATCAACCATGTAACAGTATCTTCTTCTTTTTTGTGGGAGGGGGGGGGTGTTCCTTTACATGTAGAATGGTGGAAGTGAATATAGAGTAGGAATGACCTACTTGTAAGAGGGACTCTGGGCATCTTGTATTTTCATTCTTTGATTCATTTTAATAAAAATTTCATTTATCTATAAAAAACTGCCCCTGCAAAATGAGAATTGTTTCAAGTTTTACATGTATTACATATTAGATACCCAACAGATGCGGCAAAGAGAAGAGTGCCTTCAAGTTTTGTGTTGGTGAAACTTTCCATTATGTCACCAACATGGGTATGACACCCATTTTGAAGTATCTATATTTCTATGTATCCCATTATTAATCTACATGGTACAGGCTTATTGCTAATACACTTGAAATTTATTAGTTTAGGCAACTAATGCATATGAATAATCTAATGTAATGTTTCTGGAGATCTATCCAATCAACTGTTGCCTATTCATACTGTTGCTGCATTGAAGATTTCATAATAGTAGCATTTGAAATTTCTATACATCATAACTGAAAAATGTTACCCTTCACTGAATAATGATTTGAGTTATATGGTTACTGGAACGCTTCTCATAGTTTAGGTTTTTGCTCACTTGTCACTCTTGTATTTTATTTATTTATTTATTTACTTATACAGGGTGGTATAGGATATAGACTATTGAAGATTTGCATGTTAACAAAGTGGTTATGAGTTTGATAAGCCATCTTGCCTAGCAAATAATAAATTAATAGATGAACAATAAGGTGTTGTAACTTTGTTGTAACTTATTGTTTACATCAATCTACACCTCATTTACTTATTAATAGTTTACTTGTTTTTAATTTGAATGTGCCATCAGGTTGGTTTGATGCTTAGGGGCATGGGTTTTGATAATAGCACATCCATTTATTTGGCATCAGGAAAGATCTACAAGGCTGAGAAAACCATGGCTCCACTTCTTGAAATGTTTCCCCTTTTACAAACAAAAGACACGCTAGCATCTATGGAGGAACTTGCTCCATTTAAGGTGTTGATATGATTTTATTGTTTTACAAATTTAATGGCTTCTGTTTATGGCATGTAAATGCCTTTGTGGCCTTTTCCAATGTCATTGCTTTAACTTGTGTTGCTGCTGCCTGTAGAACTTCTCTTCCAGGATGGCTGCTATAGATTACACTGTTTGTCTTCATAGTGAAGTATTCGTGACAACTCAAGGTGGAAATTTTCCTCACTTTCTAATGGGCCACAGAAGATACTTGTATGGTGGGCACTCCAAGACAATCAGGCCTGACAAGCGAAAGTTAGCATTACTGTTTGATAGTCCAAATATTGGGTACATGCTCATTGCACTAAATGCCTTTTTATTGTATATGCACTGTATTGAACCATCTGACAGATCACAGATATGGTTTTCCCAATTCTTGATTGACATTTCTTTGATATGTCTTTCTAGTGCCTTGAAGTTCAGTATGGTTGTCTATCCATGCGTGGACATTCATAAGGGGGTTTAAGTGCATGACATTATTGTGACAGATGTTATTTTTGTCCATCAATCAAGTATTGCTTGAAATGTTCAGTTCTTTTAGTTAGGGTATTCCTGATGAGTGCTTACCATCATGATGACAAGAGGCCGGCTCTGGGCTACATTTATGAGGCAATAGACCAGGCCAGTGTATTACACTATTACTAGGAATTTTGGCCTTAAAAAGAAGTATTAGAAGTTCATTTGGGAGACTATTGGTTAGTCTATGCATGTTAACATCTTATGTTACTTGCTATATATTCTTTTGGTATTAACTGGTTCATGATTCTTGTGGGTTTTTATAGTAACAAGTACATACAGTGTAATATACTCCTTTAAGGGAGAAAATCTTAGTCAGTGGTCATTGACACCCATACCAACAAATTCCAAATGGTCTACCTGGTGAGGGAAGATTGTTAATACCCCTGTCCTGATGGAATCCTTTAGCTCACTTTCTGATCTTATCTGAACTAGGTATTCATCCTATGGCTAGAGATCTTTCCTCGCCAAGTGAATGACAATATGACCACATACCGTATCCTCCATTTCTCATCCACTCAATCACCCCCTGGAAATTGCCTTCCACTTACAAATTACATTAGCCTATGGGGAACTGAGTATTTTTACTTGAAGTAAAATAAGTATTCCTTGAATAGAATTCCTCATCTCCTATAGACCCTGGGTACGCCATTAATACCTCTCCTGTATGGTTGTTTTTTATAGGTCCTCCCAGTATGCTTATAAATTTTACTTGTTAGATATGAATATTCCATGGGTGTCTCCATTATGAATATATGTCATTGGTGACTTCACTTTTGTAATTCATTGTTTTTTTTTATCAGTAACAACAATTTCATTAATCAAACAGAAAAAATGGTACAAAGACAGGGAGGTAAACTTTCTTAGCTCCCCGTGCTTTGGCTAGAGCTCCCCATAAAGAAAAAATTAAAGTTACAACTGAGCCCAAAACATAGATTCCCTAGCCACCCCTTGCTTGGCTAACTCATCAGCAATCTCTCCCCACTTTCTCAGGCCTGTTTTGACCTAGGCACACTTAGCAATCTCTCCCCACTTTCTCAGCAGATCATCCACTATAAAATTTGTGAACATCTTTGAAGATTTCAGTCACTGTACCATCCTCAAATGAATCAAATCTATCAGGTTTTCAGCCCTTCTCTCTTTTTCAGAGAAAATCCTTGAGTTCCTTTCTTCCCACAATGACCAACATACAACAGCCCTTAGACATCTCCACATTGTCCTGCCCCTTTTCAGCTTCCACCTGAAGAAGGAAGAAGAGAATAGGCTCTGCAAGTTCAGTGGAGGACTCCTGCTGCGCCCCAAAAGGGAAAATGTCCAATCCCAAATAGTTCTTGCAAACTGGTATGAAACCAATAGGTGGAAACCAGTTTCCCCGTCAGCTTTACAGGGAACACACCAGTGAGGGGATAAGCATGTCCTGGGTCTTTTTTTTGAAGCAGATCACTAGTGTTGATTCTTTCCAGAAAAGTTTCCCAACAAAAACTCCCTACTCTAGGAGGAATTGGCTCACACAAATCTCTTTGACGGGAAAGGAGGGCCTATGGGACTGGATGGCTGGGTTAAAACTTCAAAGAAAGAGGCACAAGAGAAAGAGCCCGAGGGGGTGGGGGTCCAAATTCTAGTGTCTTCCTTTGTGGGGTACAAGAAAATATTTTCAAGAAGGCCAAGGAGAGTCAAGATGCTGTTCAGGTCTGTGTCTCTAACTTCCCTTTTCAACCCCAAATTCCACCCAAACCCAGAATTTGAAGATGATGGACCAAGAGAGGATGAAATTGGCTCATTTTTCAAGTCAGAGAGGGCATATAATGATGGAAATTGGTCTTGCAAGTTGGTCTCCAGGTTAGCTAATTGTCTTGCGGAGGGTGGATCAACCAGGTTGGAGCTGGCCCCGCAAAAATTTTAAGGGAGTTTACAAGATAAGTTTAAAATTATTGGGGAAGCTCTGTTTGAAGAGTGTGAAGACAAAATCATCAGAGTTGGTTGATCCCGGTGGGGGAGCTCCATTTGGTCCTCTGGCTTTGGATTTGCAGATGGCTAGTGATCAACAGAAAATTAAAATTATGGGGGAAGAATTAGAAGCGAATTTGGAGAGAACATGTCTGATCTCAGAAGAAAAAATGGAGGAGGATTAGATATCGAGAAAATTGTTGATTAAAATATTGAAATTGGAAAAAAGACTTGTTTTTTTGGGTGGAGAGGCGTTTGCTAGAAAAGTCATTGTAGAATTTGAGAGGGAGGAGAGCTTGAAGAAAGCCATTGTGGGGGAATGAGAGTTTTGGAATGTAGACAAAGGGAGTGCCGATGTGTTCAAGGTGGAAGTTTAGTGGAGGCTAGCGTTATGTCTCTCGCTTTTGTGTTTTGTCTGTTTTGTTTGGTGTGGTTGGGTCCAGGTGGAGGGGGATGTTTGGTGGTGAGTCTTGTTGGTGACTGCTTGTTACCTCTCTTTTGTGAGTTTTTTTTTCATGTTTAATAATTTTTTTATTATAAAAAAAGTTGGGGTTTTGCTTGGTTTGCATAAGTGGGTGCCTAAATAGAACACGATGCACTTGTTAAATAGCTGGTTATTTCAAGCTGAACCTGGGAAAAATGTGTGCCAGCTGTGTGCATATTACTACCCTTGGTTATAAACCAAAGAAATTTGACTTATGGCTTATAACCTTTTTGATAAATTTATGGGAAAGAGTTACAAGAATGAAATAATGAAGGTTCTGGTTATGCATGCAATGCTTCAGTTAGAATGGTATTTAAGTAGCTGATATATTGCAGTTTTCAGGTTTTCTTTTTCCCTTTTTTATCATGGACTTGTATTAACCAGTGAAGTTATACTTTGATGGTGGTGGATTCTTTTTTGGTCTTTCTTGTTTAGAGTGGTCAGCAACTAAGCATGGAAATTCCTACACTAACAACATTTGTATTTATTTGTTTAGGGATTGATCTATTTTAGAAAGATAAATCAGAATTCTAACCATGTGAAAAATATTCGGCGTCAAAGTTAGATGCAAATTAATTGAACTGATCTTAGTTTGTCTCAGGGTCAAAGTTCTAAGCTCAGGCTTGGCTTGTCAAAAGCTTATCTGGGCTTGGTTTGGCTCATTTGAATCCAGTGTATGGGCCTTCAAGTTACCGGGCAGATTCAGACTGAGGTGTTAACCGAACCAACTAGTGTATATATATATGTATGTATACATATGTATATTATATATTTTTAGTATCTCCAATATACTATCTATATGTTATATATTTATAAGTATCTATGTAAAATATACTATAAATATAAAAAACCAAATAACCAAACCAGTCAAAAATCAAAACTGGTCAATTGGTTAACCGGTGGTATCAGTTCTGGGAATTGCAAAAACTGGTTGTACCAGCTTGGTTTCAAAAACTAGGGCTCATGAGTCCTGGTGAAAACTCTGGCTCAGCTCAGAAAGGCTGAAATCAAGAAAAATCTGAGCTAGCTCTGCATATTTAGAACCTTAAAACGTGTAATGACAGTTACCAGTTATTTCATTCTTGTAGTGCATGAAATGACTGAATAAATTTGTAGCGCATGTAATGACAGTTACAAGTTACAGAAGAGGCGAATAGAAGGGGGAAATCGATCTCTGAGCTAGGTCTATCGACCGGATGGTGATGATTAGACTTATCATGTTGTTGATCTCCCAAACCCGCGCTACATGAGAAACAAAATAGAAGAAAGGGAAGAGGAAGACCAAGGGTGGATAAGTTGCAGTTTGGAGAATGATTTTGATGATAACTCAGAAGAGAGTGCGAGTTTAGGTAGTTCAGAAGATGAAGGATTTCACGAAGATCAAAATAGGGAGATCTTAAATCTGGAACACCTGTTTCTTGGGGATATGATGGGAGAACAAAGGGAGAGCGTGGAGGTTTGGGTGAATGAAACAAAAACCTTTAACAGAGCAGTCCAAAGCCCAAAACTGGATGAGCCTTTCCCAAGTTCTAGTGCCTTGTGATAAGCTGAGAAGGAGATAGCTCAGGATAACCCAGAACTGAACAAGGGTACATCACAGAGAGGTAAACAATTGGGTAAAGGAAGAGGTCTTTGGGTAGACCAATTGACAGGGAATAATTCCCTCAAAACTGAGGAGACAGAAAGCTCCAATTGCTCAAAATAGGGAGCGACAACCAATTATTCTCATTTGCCCATTTCTCACAACCCTCAGTCGAACTCAGGTAACTCTGTCAATTTAGTTTTTGCCACTGATGAGTGTTCCGTGTCTCTTGTTCTAGATTCCCTTCTCAACCAAGAGTTGGAGGCCCATCGACAGAGAGCCACAGTGAGGCTACAAGGGGAGAAGGAAGGGGAGAAATTGGTGGGTAAAACATGCAGGGATAAAAAGATTTGGGGAATCATTGAGAGCTTAATGGGTGAAGTGGAGAGGAACGAACTGTAGAGGGAGGTCACAAAGGGGGCAGAAAGGGCTATTGGTGGAGGAAATGAGGAAAGGAATGAGAAGATGTTTAGGAACGGGAAGAGTGGAACAATAGAAAAAGAGGAAACTAGTAGGGAAGAGTCAGCAGCAGAATTTGTGGTTAAGCTAGGGTGTAAACTGAAGAATCCAAATGATTTAAATGCCTATCTACAAAAAAAAAGAGGATAGTAAGATTAAGAAAAGAAAATTGAGTGAAGTTGAGAGACTAAAAAGAGATATTGAGGGGGACAAGAAGTTTGGGGTGAGAGGGGATAGAAGGAAAGGGTTTAAATAGATTTTGGTGGTGCTAGGGCTGAGTTTCAAAAGTTAAAATGAGAATCCTAAGTTGGAATGTAAGGGGGTTGGGTAGTGCTAGGAAGAGAGCAACAATTAGAGGTGATGGACCTACCCCTTTCAGGTTTGAAAACATGTGGTTGATCCATCCAGGTTTCATTGAGAAAATTAGAGAGTGGTGGGAGCAATTTAATCCGGTAGTAGAGTGGGAGGGAATGAGGTTCCACAAGAAACTTCAATTCCTAAAATCCCAAATAAAGGAGTGGAACAGGCTGGAGTTTGGAAGAGTAGAGGAAAGAAAACAAGTCTTGCTGGAGTAGATTGAGGAATTGGATGAAGGAAGAAAGGGGATCCTTTGGAGAGGAAGACAGGGAGATGAGATGGGAACTGAGGAGGCAGATGGAGGATATATTGCTTAAGGAGGAAATAAATTGGAGACAGAAATCCAGGTGTAAGTGGTTAAAGGAGGGAGATAGAAACACTAGATTTTTCCATTCAATGACAAATGGTAGGAGGAAAAAGAATTTCATATCAAAATTGGAATTAGAAGGATTAGTCATGTCCCACTCGACAGAAATAGCAGAGGCCTTTGTAAGTCATTTCAAATATATTTTTAGAAGGCCTTTAAATGAGAGGGTTTGGAGTGGCTGACTCTAAGTGCAGAGAACAGAGAGTGGCTAGAAAAGAGTTTTGATTTCACAATGGTATTTTATCAGGATTGTTGGGATATTGTGGAGAAGGATCTTGGGTCAGTCTTTGAGGAGTTTCACAGAAGGGGAATAATTAATCCGAGTTTGAACTCCACTTTCATTGCTTTGGTCCCAAAGAAGAAAGAGCCATCACAACCAAGGGATTTTAGACCTATCAATTTGGTGAATAGTTTGTATAAAATAATTGCAAAAGTGTTGTCCCTAAGGAGAAAGGTGGTCCTTCCCACCATTATTGCACCCAACCAAGGAGCTTTTGTGCAGGGAAGACAAATCACCATTCAAATCCTGATTGCAAATGAGAGTTTGGAGAGCTTTAGGAAATCCAAGAAGGGAGTGGTCTGCAAATTGGCCTCGGAGATAGCTTATGACCTAGTTGATTGGTCTTTCTTATTGGAGGTGTTGAGAAGCTTTGGCTTTGGAGACAAGTGGTGTAAATGGATTTGGGGCTGTGTTAGGAGTTGTCACTATTCTATCTTGGTGAATGGAACTGTAGTTGACTTCTTTCCCTCCTTGAGAGGTATAAGACAAGGAGACCCACTTTCCCCCTTCCTATTCACTCTGATTGCCGATGTCCTTGGGAGATTAATAAAAGGGTGGCGAGTAGGAAGGGAGGAGGTACCATTGACACATCTGCAGTTTGCAGATGACACAATCCTCTTCTGTGAAGGTGGGGGCATAAATTGGATCAGGAATTTAAAATTGGCAATACAACTCTTTGAGCAGATGTTTAACCTCAAGGTGAACTTTGATAAGAGTTGTATGGTGGGAGTGAATTTGGAGGAGAGGGAATTAAGTGAATATGCAGGTGTGTTAGGTTGTGCAATCTTGGATTGGCCTTTGATTTACTTGGGCCTCCCTTTAGGTGATATTCCTAAGAATGAAAGCTTCTGGAACCCGGTAATGGAGAGATTTGAGAAAAGGCTTGCTTCCTGGAGGAAAAATTATCTTTCCTTGGGGGGGAGAGTCACTTTGATTAGGTCTACCCTAGCTAACTTACCTATTTACTTTCTGTTAGTGTTTAAGATTCCCACAAAGGTTTCCAACTTTTTGGAAAAATTAATGAGGGATTTTCTGTGGGAGCTAGGAGAGGAGAAGAGGGATCATAGGGTGAGTTGGGAGGTGGTAACTAGATGTAAAAAGCTAGGAGGCCTTGGGGTTGGGAACATCAAGAAAATGAATGTCTTTGTTGGGGAAATGGTTGTGGAGGTTTCCTTTGGAAAGAGACAAATTGTGGACAAAGATTGTGCCTAGCATAAATGGGTTGGGATCCTAGAATTATGGCAAGGGCTACAACTGCTTCTCCTTGGAAAGTCATTCATGATCTGTTTCTAGTTTTCTCCCCTTGGATTAGGTATGGTCTTAACTCTCCTGGAACTATGGCAAGGGCTACAACTGCTTCTCCTTGGAAAGTCATTCATGATCTGCTTCTAGTTTTATCTTGGATTAGGTATGGTCTTAACTCTGTTAATCGAATAAAATTTTGGGAACATCTTTGGATTGGGGACTCACCTCTGAAGGACCCAATTCTTGTTTACTTCCTAATAGGTGTACTCTCTGTAAAGCTGATGGGGAAACTGGTTACCACCTTATGGTTACTTGTACGGTTGCTAAAACTGTATGGGAGTAGGCTTTCTCCCTCTTTGGGTGTATTTGGAATCCCCCCGAGAGCGTCCAAAGTCTGTTCTCTCCGTTTTTCCGATGGCCTAAGAAGAGAGGGAAAATTATGTGGAGAAAGAAACTCATGATTTTTTTCACGAATTTTTTCAGACAAGGAAAGAACCCTAGAAAATCTATTAGTCCTAATACTTTTAAGGGTTGCCTACTGGCTGAATCTATGGAGCTGTTTTTAGATTTTTCTGTGTCTGACTTGTTAAGAAATTGGAAAGAGATAGCTACCTCTGCCCAATGTAAGAGGACTCTTAGCCCCTCTTGGTCCCCTCCTCCCTCTGGATTTATAAAACTGAATTTTGATGGCAGTAGTTTAAGGAATCCAGGGTCTTCTAGGATTGGGGGAGTATTCAGGAATGAGGAAGGGATTATTACTGCTATGTTCTCAGGCCCAATTGGAGAAGGAGACTCTCTTAGGGCTGAGATCCTTGCATCTCTAGAAGGAATCCAAAGAGCAAGAGAACTGAATATCAGACGTTTGGTCCTGGAAGGTGACTTGAAGGTGGTGATTAGTTGGCTAAAGGAAGAAGACAGTGGTTTGTTGAGCTATAACAATGAAAAGAAAAAAAAATTCAATTGGCTGTGTAGGGACATTGAAATGCAATACAGATGGGTGAAGAGGACTGCTAACTCATTTGCAGATGGGCTGGCCAAGCAAGGGGTGAATAGGGAGTCTCTGTTTTGGGCTAATTTTTAACTTTCTTCCATTGTATCCTGTTGGTGGGGAGTTAAGACATTTTACCTCCCCCTATTGTAACTAAAGTTTCACAAAACTTCACATCATTAATAAAGTTTTTTGTTACTGATAAAAAAACCATTTATAGTGCCTTTCTGATTTGTTCAAGCACATTAGCATACTCCAAATTACATCTAGAACTGAATCACAAACCAGGTTACTCTATTCTCTAGCCAGTTCAGGATTGACGTACATTGCACAACCATACCAAGTTATCAACATTGGCCGGACTCAATTATGATAAGGAATTGAAATTTTGAGATTGATGCAGTAGAAATGATTTGCTGATTGTTTTTGTTGTGGAGTATGCAGCTTGTTTTATAAATTGATTAGTGTAGCATCTAAATGGTGCTGCTGGATATTGTTGCAGATGGAAAACCTTCAAGCGCCATGTGCTGAACATGCGATCTCATAGTGATGCCAAAGGTATTGAGCTCAAAAGACCGAATGACTCTATATACACCTTTCCATGCCCAGATTGTATGTGCCTAGTGAACAAGTTGGAAGAACTGAGATTCTCATCAGTCCCTTGAGTTTCTTGAAAAAGGTCATGGATTCTTTTGTTCCAGTACTGTGGCGTGCAGATCTTGTCATTGACATTTATTCTTTACATTGGTGTAATTCTTTTATTCTTCCCTTCGGCAAGAGGCAGCGCTATCAAATTTTCAAGATTGGGATATTGCAGAGCACATTGCTCTCATATATTCATTATTTTTTCCGGGATGGAGCTTAAAGTTTGGGTTTACTGGAAGAGAGGATAAAGCAGAAAAGAATGAAGTCTTTCAGTGCAGTTTTCCCGGCACTAACTGAACAATGAACTCATATTTCTTCTGCAGCTACTGTATCTAACAATGCTGCTACACAACTTGCATTTGTATGCATCAAATTTTGCCTTCGTGTGTATATTACTTGATTTAAGCCACACATCTGTGATTATGATACTAGAAATGGTTGAACTTTGTGTACATCGTCATGTATCTGAGTCAGGGGATTGATTTGTTTGTTTGGGCCATCATTCTTAGTTGACATTTCATTTCTCTTGTATTTATCATTTATTTTTCATGTGGTTATTGTTTTCATTTTTGTTTGATGGGGTTTTATCCAATTTGTTGCAGTATGTAAGCGCCTGTAGCCTTACATTCAAGATCTTTTATAGAACAATCATGCTTCTTTCAATTCCGACTTATATACTGCCATGATTTTAAACTTAGGCTATATGTTTGGTTTGATCGAAATTTGGAAATAAGAGAAACTGAAAGTTGAGGGAAAGTTTTCAAGGAATTTCACAAAATTTGTAAGACTTACCTTTCAAGTTTCTGTTTTCTGTCTTGTTTTCTATCAAAACCCACATTGCCTAAATTGAACATAGAAGTAAAGATTAGAGAGAATGTTTTCATGTGAGGAGTTTTTCTAGAAGAGAGCTGTTGCTGACTTGCTGTGCTGGTTCAACTTTTAATTGCATGCAACAGAGATGGAAAGCGTGTTTGCATGTACGTGTATAATTTATTTGCATGCATTCTTTGGTTGATTGTATTTGTCTGGATGAGTATAAAGAACAGTGGATCTGAATAATAATGTTTTAACACTTTTCACCCAATCAAAACCTTTAATCTTTATTCTATGGGTTTGCCTGTCTAGCTATACTTGTATGTATAGGCACAAGTATTGAAAACATAGAGTATCCAAGAGGCAATTTTAATAAATATACGAGGATAAGCTTTGGATACAAATAGATATTGTGATGAAATATAATTAGGGCACCCATCGATATGTTAGAGGATTTTAAATAAATACAAAAAGTATCAATATAATCAAATCTGTCTATTGGGATGCGCTTTGTAAATGTTGGGAAATGATAAAAGAACTGGAATACAGACTATATTATAGCTATACTTGTATGTATAGGCACAAGTATTGAAAACATAGAGTATCCAAGAGGCAATTTTAATAAATATACGAGGATAAGCTTTGGATACAAATAGATATTGTGATGAAATATAATTAGGGCACCCATCGATATGTTAGAGGATTTTAAATAAATACAAAAAGTATCAATATAATCAAATCAGTCTATTGGGATGCGCTTTGTAAATGTTGGGAAATGATAAAAGAACTGGAATACAGACTATATTATAGTTTGTATCAATGTTTTCGAACCGCTGTTGGCCTGGATGGTTTGACTGTTTGGCCTGGGAATCATCTAGACAATTGGTTCTGTTTTACCCCAAACCCAGTCTCTTATAAAAAAACCGTTGAATTGGTTAATGATTCATTAACCTGCATGGTTGAACTGTTGATTTGTTCGACTCATTTAATGGTTTTTAGCAATTTTTTATTTTAATTATTTTTTTAAATTTTTGTCAGAACAAGCCATCCAGTCAAGCCGGATGGGCAACTCAATGGCTAGAACGGTTTCGGTTCTGGGTCAGTTTTTAAAACATTGGTATGTATCAGCTTTTTAAATAACGATATGTATTAGATAGACATAGGCTTTTCATCATTTAGACAAAATGGGAAGAGACCCAAAAACGAGAACCATAATTCCAGAAAGCATTGTGGATTAGGCATTATTTTTCTTGTCCGCATGAACATCTCTGATCTCTCAGCCCACCATTTTAGCTATATCTCCTGAAATTTCTTTAGTTAGGTAAATATGTAAGATGAATTGAAAATCTCTACTTCACTTGCCACTTTGCAAAATGGAATGTTGGAATAAAAGTGCAAAATGCCGCACTTACCAAATGAAAAGGTGATGGGAACAGGAATAAGAGTGTTTATATTTAAATCTAAATCTTAAACCCTGAACCCTAAACTTTAAATTATAAACATTAGAAACTTAAATTTTAGACCCTAAATCCTTACACTAAAATTTAACTATAAAATGCATGTGATTGCACAAAATTCCTCCGACCAGATAGGAGCCAATAATTCCTCAATTTTGGGCTGTCCCTCCATCTGCCGAATCAAACTCAGGGATAAATAACCGTTTATCCATTGGCCAAGTCTTGAGACCATGTAAACTTGTACAATCATATAGTAATGAGACTTTTATTCAACACTTGTAATGGTTGTTTCCTCTCTATCTACCTTAGGATTGGAAATATAGTAATGAGAGTTTTACTTGTGGTAATGAGAGTTTTACTTGGTGGTTGGTGCTATTTGATAATTTGCTAAAATAGGCACTGAAAGTTGTATAAAGACAGCATTTTAAACTTAAAACCTGTTTAAACGTGGGTCAGAGTCTCAGTGACCTCTAGATGAACCTTGGAGACTCTCTCTAAATGAAATTGGGTTTTATTCCTGATGTAGCACAATTCGGTCACTCCTACCTGGCGCTCGCATGGCTCCTGAGAGGTTCCTGAGACGAGAGGAAAGAGGAAGAACTCCCGGGGGGTTTCCCAGCGGGAACGCTCCGATGCTTAAGTTAGTATTGTGTGCAAGAAGCAAAAGGAAAACGAAGGCTAAGAGTGTAGGTTGTGCAGATGATTCTAAGATACCTTGTTCCTTGAGAATAAGCCCCTTATAAATGAATTCCGTTGCTTCAGGCCCTTTGACTTCTGACAGGGCAGGTATAACTGCCACTGTCAGTCTGCCACAGTCGTTACGGGCAAGTCTGAGGTGGCACGCGCGGGGCCGTCGTTACAGGGTACGTGTCTGTCAGGTGCGAGACACCTTTCCAAAGGTGGCAGGCGCGGTGCGAGGGACATGCCTGCTGTCCACAGATTTGTCGGGTACAGCGGTCGAGCAGGAAGCCCTCCTGTGGTATGCTGAACTACCCTCCCACGAATTACCCTGAGCTGGGCTGTCATTTGAGTGACAGGCCACCTATAGCTGGTTATGCCGAGCTAGCTGACCCGAGGTGTTTGTGCCTCGGGGTGTTTGGAAAAGGATCGGTGTGTTTGCTTGGGAGTGGCCCGAGGTCCATTGGGAAGAGCTCGAGTCTTAAAAGGGGTCAGGGCACCCCGAACTCCGGACCCCCCGAAGTGCCTTAACCCCGGGGAGGAGGTGCGGGTAAGGCGACTTCTGAAGAGTAGTTTACCTACCGAGTTGCCGAGCTGAACTCGGTGGGACTTTCCCTCCGAGTTGTTCTCACGCTCGTTGCGCTGTCACGTTGAGTCATTGTTTGAGCAAGGTCACGCCCACGTGTACCTGTGTTGTGAGGTCGGGCCAAATCACTCTCCATCAATTGCCCCCCACTCCCTGCGCTGGCGTCGGTATTCATGCCGCTTTGTCGCATGCTCCGTCCAGCTGGACCGGTCTAGCGTCCGATTTAATCAGAAAAGACTCGAGTCGTGTCTGGGTTACGTGTGGATCTCACGTGATTTTGACTTCGCGGACGTAAAAAATGCACTCAACAGTTTTCGCCTCGAGGAACCCGCAGCCTTGGCTATAAATAGGGGGACCCTTGGCCATTTTCTTCGCCACCAAGCTCTCGTCATTATCGTTTGAGCTCGCGTTGGAGGTCTCTTAGCTCAGGTCTTCCGGTTCGTCCTGTTCTCCCAGTCCGGTCGCGTTTCCTTTGGTGAGTCTCCCCGATCTTCCTTCCCCTTTTCAATTTGTTTCTTCCTTTTAGTTTGCTATGTCGTCTAGTGTAGACAGTCTTATCGATGAGCCCGAGGTAGGTACCTCGGCTCGGGGTGTCTCCTCTACTGCCCAGCCATCCGAAGTACGGGTGGCTTCAGGTCATCTGGCGTCTACCTCCCACCGAGGTCGGGAACCATATCAGTTCGGGCCTTCCATAATGACTTCGGAGAGGCTTCAGGACCTCATACAAAGGTTCCGCCTCTCTAAGGAATACTCATATAGCCTTCCCACCGGAAACTTCCCATGGGAGCACGGTCCCAACAAGATCGTGATCTTCGGGGAACAACTGATAGCCGGGCTCCGACTTCCTCTTCACCCTCTGATCGTTGAGGTGTTGGTACACTTCAACATCACCCTGGATCAACTCCACCCAAACTTCATATGGAATGTGGTGGGGTCCATCTCTCTTTGCTTCAATCGCTCCCTCTTTATAGATTTAGATGTTCTTAGTACAACTTTGGCTATAAAGAAGAGCGCTTCAGGCTTTCTTCCCGAGCATTGGCGGTCCTATTACCTATCCTCCCGCCCGGGTTTCAAACTCATGCACAAGCTCCCGAGCAAAGTCCCAACTTGGAAGCGGGACTACTTCATAGTCCGGAGCAGTACGGGGTGACCCTTCCCCACCGATTGGAGGATTGCCGTTCAAGACCATGGTGCTATCCTCACGGGAAGACCAAGAAGGTGCTCCAGTCACTGGCTCAGCTTGGGTTGAATTATAAAGACTTCACTTCTGAGGAGGAGCTCGTCCAGGCGAGCTTGAGCCTGGGTAGGTTTTCCCCCACTTCGGCTTTCTGTTTATATGTTTGCTACGGGTTGCTGATGTTGTGTTTTACTGCAGGTCCCATGGAGGCGGAGAGAATAGACAACCAGAAGCTCATCCGCCAGATGAAGAGAAAGAAACGCGTAGCCAAGAAGGCATGCGTTGAGTTCCCACAAGCTTAAGCCAAGCCCCAACCTCCGCAGACTTTTGCCTCGGGGCCCGAGGTGGTAGCCGCCCCCGTCGTCGACTTGGAAGAAAGGGCCATGCCTAAGGGGCCTAAGGTGATGGTGGAACTTGCTGTTAAGCCCACTGAGCCTGCTGCCAAGCCCACCAGACCTGCTGGTGAAAGCGTTGCCGAGGCCAACGTTGTTGCTATCGGGGCTCATTTTTCCGAAGTTGCCGCCGAGGCCTCTGAGAGTTCCACTCGTGATGTGGAGATGATGGCTTCCAGCTCAGAGGGTCAGGGGAGCCAAACCGTCCTGAACCCCCAATGCAGCTTGAAGAAGAGCAAGTTGGCTACATACTCGGGGGAGGTCAGTGATTGGGCCGAACTCACTCCTGGTCAGCTAGGCACTCGAGCTGCCACTCATACTATGCTGCCCACTCGATTCTTATAGATAGTATTGTCTTAGGTTGACAATATTCCATGCCCGAGGTACTTGTTTCCCTTCGAGGGTCTCGAGCTCATATGTTCCTTCCCTGAGCACTCATTTCACTCGGTAAGTGCCTTCCCAGTTGGACCCGAGCTTGCCAGCGCCAGACTCAGGCACCATAACTTTACGAAGGACCAGGTCACCAAAGTGGAGATTCCGCTTCTTGACCCTGGTGTTATAGTACCGAGCTACTCTTTGCTGGTAGGCTGCTGTCCAGATGTACGCGAGGTCCCTTACTTCATCGAGTAGATCGAGGTTGGTACGTAACTCATCTTCGTTTGTTTGATCACTATATGCCTCTAATCGTAGCGTAGGCACTTCGATCTCTACGGGAATCACTGCTTCGGTGTCGTAGGTGAGATTGAAGGGTGTTTCTCCCGGCGGTCTTCTCCATGGTCCGGTATGCCCATAGAACACCAGGTAGTTCATCTGCCCACAATCCTTTGGCCCGGTCCAACCAAGCCTTTAATCCGCGGAGGATGGCTCTGTTTGTGACTTCTGCCTAACCGTTTGCTTGAGGGTGTGCGACTGAAGTAAAGTTCTGTCGAATTCCCATGTCTTGACACCAGTCTTGAAATTTGATGTCCTCGAACTGCTTGCCGTTGTCGAAAATCAATACTTGAGGTAATCCGAAGTGGCACACAATGTTCTTCCAAAAGAAGTTTTGAACATTTCGGGCTGTGATCGTCACGAGGGGTTCAGCTTCTACCCACTTGGTAAAATAGTCCACTGTTACTACTAAGAACTTCCTTCCACCCGTTGCTGGCGGGAATGGTCCGAGTAGATCGATACCCCACTACGCAAAGGGCCACGGGCTGGTGAGATACTTGAGGTTGGCAGCGGGTTGGTGGTGAATATTGGCATGTCTCTAGCATTTGTCACATTTTCTAACGAGCTCAATAGCATCTGCCTTCATTGTTGGCCAATAATATCCCTGTCGAAGTGCTTTCTAGGCAAGGGCACTGCCCCCCAAGTGCTCGCCGCACAACCCCTCATGAGTGTCGCGGAGTACGAGCTAGGCTTTGGTAGGCCGCAAGCAACGCAGATAGGGGAGCGTGTAGGATCTCCTGTACAGCCATTCGTCTATAATGACGTATTTGGCTGCATGGTGCTACACCCTTCTGGCTGCATTGCGATCTGTAGGGAGGGTCTTGTGTAGCAAGAAGCTCGCGAGCGGGTCAATCCAGCTCGGCTCTGCTTGAACAACGGGAGTGACCTCCTCTGCCCCCCTGAGAATGCTAGGCTGAGATAGGTCATCTACGTACACGGTTCTCATGGTGATGTCGCTAGTGCTGGCTAACCTGAACAGGGCGTCAGCCTTAGCGTTCTCCGATTTATGGATTTGTTTGATGAAGTGTGACTGGAAGTCGAGCAGGGCCTCTCTAACTTTGGTCAAGTAGGCAATCATGGTTGGTTTGCGAGCTTCATACTCGCCGGTGACCTGGTTAACCACGAGTTGGGAGTCGCTGCAGATAACAATGTGCTTTGCTTTTACTTCTCTGGCTAGGGCTAGTCCAGTTATCAACACCTCATACTCTGCTTCATTGTTAGACGCCGCGAACTCAAAGCGTAGCGCGTATTCCAGTTTCATGCCACTTGGGCCGTGTAGAACTATTTCGGCTCCGCTGCCCTATTGGTTCGAGGAGCCATCAACGTGAAGGATCTAGGGCTCCTCATCCCAGCTCGCGGTTGGCCAAGCTAGGAGAGATGCCACACTGGCTGCTACCTCATGGGGTTCGGACTCGACCGGCCTGGGAGCTTCAGGCTCACCCGAGGTGGGAGCCTTGTGCTCAACCGGCCTGGGGACTTCGGAGCTGAACGTGCATTCGACTATGAAATCTACTAAGGCTTGGACCTTAATGACAGTTTGCGGCTTGTACTGGAGGTCGTACTCACTGAGCTCAACGGCCCACTTCGTCAACCGACTAGAGACCTCGGGCTTAAGCAATACTTGCCTCAGAGGTTTGTCGGTTAGGACGATAACAGTATGAGCTTGGAAGTACGGGCGAAGCTTCTGAGTTGTGATTATCAGTGCGTATGCTAGCTTTTCCATCTCCGTGTATCTCGTTTCTGCTCCCTACAATACTTTACTAACATAATAGATGAGTCGTTGGACCCGATCAACTTCATTTATTAGTACCGAACTGACCACTTCGTCACTCGCCGAGAGGTACAATTCTAAAACATCACCCTCCTCGGGCCGGGTTAAGGTCGGCACACTAGCGAGGTATTTCTTGAGCTCGTCGAATGCGAGTTGGCAGTCTTGGGTCCATTCGAACCCTTTGCTCTTAATTGCCTTAAAGAATGGCAGACAACGGTCCGCCGATTTAGACATGAAGCGGCTCAGGGCGGCTATGCGGCCATTCAATCTCTGAACCTCCTTCAACTTCCGGGGTGGTCTCATATCTAAGATGGCCTTAATTTTATCCGGGTTAGCTTCGATGCCGCGCCGGTTAACGATGTATCCTATGAACTTGCCTGAGGTCACACCAAACACACACTTGTTTGGTTTTAGTCTCATATTAAACTTACGAAGAATTTCAAAAACAAAATGCAAATCTTGTATTAATTCATATGAGAATTGGGTTTTAATGACCATGTCGTCTACATAGCATTCTACTTTTCTGTCGATTAATGGTGCAAACAATTTATTCACAAGCCTTTGAAAGGTTGCCCCTGCGTTTTTCAACTCGAAGAGCATAACCTTGTAACAGTATAGGCCAAATTCCGTGATGAAGGCAGTCTTTTCTTCGTCCGCCGGGTCCATCTTGATATGGTTATAGCCCGAATAGGCATCTAAGAAACTTAGCAACTCGTACCCTGAGGTCGCGTCTACCAATCGGTCAATTCTGGGGAGCGGGAAGCAGTCTTTTGGGCAAGCCCAGTTCAGGTCGGTGTAGTCAACGCACATGCACCACTTGCCGTTGGGCTTCTTTATCAGGACGGGGTTGGTTACCCAGCTCAGGTAGTGGACTTCTCTTATGAAGTCAGCTGTGAGGAGCTTTTCGACCTCCTCGTCGACTGCTTTCCACCGCTCTGGGGCTAGGTTGCGTTTCTTCTATCTAACGGGCCTAACTACAGGATCAGTATTCAGGTTGTGAGTTATGAGTTTAGGGGTCTATACCGGGCATCTCTGCCGTGGACCATGCAAAAATATCTAAAATTTGAAGTAAGAAGCTTACCAGTTCGGATCGTAGAGGTACCTGGACGGAAGCGTCGATCTGAATCGTCTGAGCTGGTTTAGCTGCTGAGCTCGGAACTGACTGTTTCTTTTGTGGGTGTGGCTCGTTCTTTGCTTTTTTCCATAGGCCGTTCCAGCTTGAGATCATCGGCTACCTTGGTTTTTCCCTTCAGGGCGGCGACGTAGCACTTACGGGATTCGAGCTGGTCGCCCTGTGCTACCTCCACACTAAAGTCCGTTGGAAACTTCATAGCCAAATGGTAAGTGGAAACCACCGCCCGTAGGACATGGGTGATCGGTCGACCTATTATGGCATTGTAGGGGGAGGGGGTCGCGACCACCAAGAAGTCGTGCTTGAATCTGACCACACAAGGCCACATGCCGACTTCCACAGGTACTGTTATTTTTCAGGGGGCCAGACTTCTTCTCCGCTGAAGCCTACCAAAGGAGTGTCTGCGGGCTTCAGGTCGCCTTTCTACATCTGGAGCTGGTTAAACGCATCTTTGAAGAGGATGTCGGCTGAGCTACCTGAGTCGACGAGTACGCGCCTGACCTCGAAGTCGTTGATTCTTAGCTTTATTACGAGCGTGTCGTTGTGGGGGTAGTGGACCCCTCGCGCGTCATCTTCTATGAAGAAAATTGGCTCTTCTATCCTCGACCGCTTTGGGGGGTTTTGCTCCTCCCAGGTGGCCTCACGAACCGGCGTCCGAACTGCTGCTAAAGTGCAACCTGCAACGATCGAACCTCCCACTATCATGTGGATGGTCCCCCGAACTGGCCTCTCCTCCGGAGGCTGCCTCTACGGTTGTTTGGCCAGCCTGCTGCTGGACTCGGGAGCATCCTTACCGTGCTCCCCTTGCCGACCTATTTTATTACTATTATTATTATTATGTACAAAGTTTCTTAGATATCTGCGACGGATGAGCTTCTCTATCTCGTCGCGGAGGTTTTTACAACTCTCGGTACTGTGACCGTGATCTTTGTGAAAACTGCAATACAGGTTCTTATTTCTTTCATTGGGATTCCCCCTCAGACATGGTGGCCACTTCACGTAGGGGGCGTTCTTGATCGCCATCAGGATTTCAGCCCGCTTCGCGTTCAGTGGGGTGTAGTTAGCTCGGTCCGCTATAGGAGGTCAGAACAATTGGCCCGACCTTGCCCCCCGAGTTGTGTCCTTTTTCTTTTGGCTGTCCCCTGTACTGGAAAGCTCTCCTTCCCTCTTTCTTTTTTCGGGTGCGTCCTCGCCCTTTTGGTTGATCTCATTTTCGGTAGCTATGAACCTGTCTGCAAGCTTTAGAAACTCGGTTATGGTCACTGGTTGGTTGACGACCATGTGCCATTTAAACTCTTTGTGTGTCATGCTCTTCTTGGCTATTGCAAGGCGAACGGCGGGGTCCAGGCGCGGTATCTGCATACAGGCATCGTCGAACCGGTTGATATAGCTTCGGATGGATTCTCCCTCTCTCTGCACTATGCTGAGGAGACTTTCTTCAATTTGCGGACACCGCTTGCTAGTAACGAAGTGGGACGTGAAGGTGTATGCGAACTGCGCCCAACTTCTTATCGACCCAGGTGCCAAATTCCTATACCACGTGCGGGTTGCTCCTCTAAAAGTAGTGGAGAAGGCTACAGACATGCATGACTTACTGGCTCTTGCCAGGTGCATCTGTGATTGAAAGGCATCTACATGATCATTTGGGTCAAATGACCCGTCATACTCATACTTGTCAAGAGCGGGGAGCTTGAAGTCTTTGGGCATTGGGACTGCCAGGAGTTCGAAAGACAGGGGGGATGGAACCGAGAGGAGGGGAGCCTTGACTTCGGTCGAGCTTACCTCTTCTTTGCCCATGAGCTTGGGCAAATCGCGGGTGACAAATTGGCGAGCTCGGCGGCGGCATCTCTGCTTCTTGGTGGGCTCGGCACTCGTGCTACTCACCTCTGCGCTGTTCGGAATGGTTTGAGCAGGAAGTAGCCCGGTCTTCTGGTGATGGCTGCGGATAGAGGGGTCTTGCTTGGAGTCTGTTGCTAGGATCTTGAACCGGTTTTCAAGGATCGGGGTTCCAAACTTCAACTGCCGAGGTGATGTAGACCTGGCGAGCTGGGGTCCTCCCGACCTGTCCGCCCGCGGTGAGATCGGGGTAGCTGGTCTCTCCCGTCTGCCTTGGGGGGAGGCCTGGTTTTTTGGGAGATTTTGGGGGGCCTCTCCTTGGCCAGAGGGGCGTTCGTCCTGGCGGCGAGACTTAACTTGCTGCGAGGCTAGGTGCCGAGGCGGGATCTATGGCTGCTGAAGTTGAGGTTGAGGTAGCTGGGGGAAACTGCTGCTGATACTGATACTGGGAGACCTAGTGCAGTACATGTTGTTGATAGAGATGAAGTTGTTGGAACTGTTGCATTTGGGCCTGCATGGCCCGCATGCACTGCATCAAGTCATCCAGTTGGTTTGGGCTGGCCGCTGGGGGCACGACCGAAGGTTCAGTGAACGTTGCTCCGACTGTAGCAGGGAGTGGGGCGATGATAGGTGCCACTGTGAGAGGCACATTCAAGTTAGGGATTCCGTCCGCTGAGAGGGGGACGGTGAACTGTCCGATACAAACAGTAGGATGTTGGGGTTGTTCCTTGGAGTTATCCATTTCCGTGCTTTGTCCGACGTTGCTAGAGGAAGCCATGAGCATTGGATTGTTTCAAGGAGGAAAAGAACTAAAAGAGTTTAGAGAGAAATGCCTTTTGAAGCGCTTTTCACAGACGGTGCCAAATGATGTAGCGCAATCCGGTCACTCCTACCTGGCGCTCGCGTGGCTCCTGAGAGGTACCTGAGACGAGAGGAAAGAGGAAGAACTCCCGGGGGGTTTCCTGGCGGGAACGCTCTGATGCTTAAGTTAGTATTGTGTGCAAGAAGCAAAAGGAAAACGAAGGCTAAGAGTGTAGGTTGCGTAGATGATTCTAAGATACATTGTTCCTTAAGAACAAGCCCCTTATAACTGAATTCCGTTGCTTCAGGCCCTCTGACTTCTGACAGGGCAGGTATAATCGCCACTGTGAGTCTGCCACAACCGTTTACAAGCAAGGCTGAGGTGGCACGTGTGGGGCCGTCGTTACAGGGTACGTGTCTGTCAGGTGCGGGACACCTTTCTAAAGGTGGCAGGCGCAGTGCGAGGGACATGCCTGTTGTCCATAGATTTGTCGGGTACGACGGTCGAGCAAGAAGCCCTCCTATGATATACCGAACTACCCTCCCGCGAATTACCTCGAGCTGGGCTGTCCTTTGAATGACGGGCCGCCTATAGCCGGTTATGCCGAGCTAGCTGACCCGAGGTGTCTGTGCCTCGGGGTGTCTGGAGAAGGATCGGCGTGTTTTTGCCTAGGAGTGGCCCGAGGTCCATTGGGAGGAGCTCGGGCCTTAAAAGGGGTTAGGGCGCCCCAAACTCGAGACCCCCCGAAGTGCCTTAACCCAGGGGTGGAGGTGCGGGTAAGGTGGCTTCCGATGAGTTGTTTACCTGCCGAATTGCCGAGCTGAACTCGGTGGGACTTTCCCTTCGAGTTGTGCTCACGCTCGTTGCGCTGTCATGCTGAGTCACTCTTTGAGCAAGGTCACGCCCACGTGTACCCGTGCTGCGAGGTCGGGCCAAATCATCCTCCATCAATTCCCTTTTATTTATTTATTTATTTGCTTTATGACATCCAAATAAATCTTCCATGTAGAGGGAATGACTTCACATAAAAAGCCATGAAGCCTTGTTTGGTGAAAAACCTGGAAAGCGAAAAATAAGCTTCCACAAGCTGAGGAAATGACTTTCCGGTGAAACTATTTTTGGTAACTTCTTAGAAGCAGTTTTGCCAACACAGCTCTATCAATGCTAAACCCTCCCAAACGGACCCTTACAACCCTCTAGACTGGGCATCTGTTCAATCTTCAGTTTACTGTTTACATTAGCCTGCAGTTCATCTCTTATTCATTAGTAATATTAGTAATTAAAAATTTAATTAAATATTTAATATGAAATTTTCCTTAAAGAAAACACTATTTTAACCATATATCAAGATACTTTTGAGATCATGCATGTGGGTTCATTTTGGAGCCTATTCTTCAAATAAATGATTCTTTGTGGTAGAATTGTTACAACATATCCCCATTAGCAAATACACTAATTCTTCATTAAAATGCTGAAAATTTTAGATAGAAGATAATAATAAAAGGTTGAAGTATAGGCTGATGTGAACAGACTGATTGCACATATTGCAACCATGCAACCAAGAGGCTCCCCCCTACTTGGTGGGGGAAGGCTTGAAATATTGCTAACGGGGAGAATTGCTAAATACCGAAGAATTTGTGCATGCATGCACATTTGACTTATACATAGGAGTTGGACACTATCTTTGACCCTGTTCAACCAAAACAATGGATGAAACAAATCTACATAAAATTAATAAAAAAAGAAAGAAAAACCTGATAATTCTTTAGATTTTTATATAAAAATAAAATTGCTTCACCACATGTAATAGTAGACAAATTTGGGTTCTTGGTCCTTAACCTAACCTAATGAAGTCATATAATTTACACCCCAACTTTCTTACGGAGAGCCGAAAAGGAGTTAAAAGGGATTTAAAAGGAAAAGAAGCATTTAATGGGGAGGGAGATGTTATAAACATTGACTATCAAGGAGAGAGAGAGAGAGAGAGAGTAAATATGGATTTTGTGAGAGACAATAAAACCCAAAGACTATGTAATTTGGTTTGAAGGAAAAGGTAAGGAAACCTATACAAGATCTATGAAGGGAACATGTAATTTGGTTTGAAGGAAAAGGTAGAAAAACCTATATAAGATCTGTGAAGGTTTTCCTTACTTTTCTTTCATTTCCCTACTTTTTCCTTAAAACCAAATATAGGATAAGGGTTTTAATTTTACCTTGTTATATTTTTAATGATTTCATTTAAACAATAAATATTCTTATGTGAGAAAAGGAGAGGAGGAGCCACAGATGAACTCCTCTCTTGTATTTCCACCTAAACAGTAAAGAAAAAATGAAAACCCAAGTCACTCTCTTTCACAATTAATTTAGTTTGGAAAAACCGTGAAATCATGCATTTTGTCAAGGCCTTGTGGCACCACCTTAATGCATTTTGTCCAATTCAAGGTAGCGTCACATCAATGCATCTAAGACCATGATTCACAGTTTTAGCTCAAGGCTAACAAAATCACATTGGCGCCCCAAAAGCACCCTACACCCACATTTACATCTCATTGTGCATTGGAAACATCTACTGTTACAGTTGCTGAAAAGTATTTGAAGAAACTCAAACAGGAAGATCATGTACAGTTTATTTATTTTTGATAAAAAGTGAAATCATTTGTTAACAAATCAACAAAGGCCCTAAATCGAGTACTGAGAATGCTTGGGAGAGGATTCAACCAAGATCCCTTTTGACAATCCCGACTAGCCAAATAATGCGCTGCAGGCGAGACCAGATCTGCTCCTCACACGTTCCCAACGCACGGTGGAAGTGCTTGTGAGGCGCCCATTTGTGAGGAGCAGATCCCGTCACGCTGCGGAATTTCTTCATCTGAAATGAACTTACACCCAAAAAAATTCAAACTATTAACCTCACAAAAGATTTCAAAGAACAGGGGGTAGTAGTCAGTTTCAACTTTCAAGAGGTTGCCCTTCTACAGTTACAACGGAGAAAGATATTTGAGAAATCCAGAAAATGTTCCACCTAAGTGGCCTACTCCAGACTTTAGAATCTTCCTTAATCCTTACCATAGCATTCTCCACAGTACAGAGTACAGACTATGCGGTAATCCACTGCCACTAAATATTTAATTAACCCTAATGCTAAAAGTTTATAGATATCTGAGATTCTGCAATCTTTGTTTTTTTTTTTTCAGACGACCAGCAATGCCATTATGCCAATGCAATCTTTTATGTTTATTCGGAGTTTGATAGCTCGGGCAGTGTGAGAGGAGGTCACTCAGATATGTTTTCTTCATTTTCCAACACACGATTACTATACTGCCTGCACACAGCTAGAGCATTAGAGCCTACCCAACACAGGTTCATGGGTCAAAGCCCTTTGTTTAATCTTCAATAGCCCAACTGTTCGCTTCTCCCAATTTTCAGTTTTTCACTCTCTAGTCTCTAGTCTCTACATTCTAAACCCTAACATGAACATGAACTCTTGGCCCCCCATGGCTAGTGCGGTACAGTACTGATCGTTTTTTTGGGGTAAAACAGTACTGATCACCATATTCTCTATACAACAAACAACCTTTTCTTCTCTCTTTTTTTTTTTTTTCCCCAGCACCTCTTTTGTAATCTTGTTCATTGTTGGCATTGTTTAATGGATGCTTGGCTGTTTGCCTGTATCCTTTGCCAATGCATGTTCAGCAAGGAAAACCTTCTTACTGTTTCTGAGTCGTGGGCCTAAGAACTTCTGTGGGTTTTGGTGTAGGTTTGCAACAGTGGAAAGATAGCATCCAAGGAAGTCTGATTTCAAAGACATGTGAATTGATTAATTTTTGAATGGAGACACTTATCCCCACTGTGACTGACAGCCTCGGTATTAGAGTCACTTTGTCATCATTCGGATGATTCCAACCCTGCCTTCTCTGTGCTTTTTTTTATCTCCACTCATGGAGAAAAGAAGAGAGACAGAGAGAGAGGGAGACAAGGGAGCCCCATTCTCTGTAAAAACACGACTGACTTTTTCCCCACTATTTTCTTCAATCTTTTACAATTACCACTACACCACATCAGGGCCAATACCAAACCAAAGACCCACTTCTCCTTTATTTACGAATAAAACAGACCATCTGAAATAAGTGTACAAACTCTAATACTAAAGCGACACATTCAGTATCCCTGCTGCTCAACCATGGAGGTGATGCTGAGACCTCTTCTTACTCTACTCTTCATCCTCTTCTTTAGCCACATTTCAGGTACTCTCTCTCTCTCTCTCTGCCTTTATTCTCTTTACCTTTGTTCCATTTCTGTTTCTTCAGCTGGATAATGGCTTCTGAATATATTAATATTTTGTTTATTAACTCTTCAAGATTTAAGACACTATACTCTCTCTCTCACACACACACACACAGTAGCTAAGAAAGCTAGCTAACCTTTTGGTTTTGTTTGTTCAGTTGAGGTCTCAGCAACGACAATTGCACTGTACAACAAATGCTCGCACCCAGTATGGCCAGGCATTCAACCAGGTGCAGGCAAGCCCGTCATCGCCCGAGGCGGATTTAAGCTCAAACCCAACCAAGCCTACTCCCTCAAAGTCCCGGCCGGCTGGTCCGGCCGCATCTGGGGTCGTCAGGACTGCTACTTCGACGCCACTGGCAGAGGCTGCTGTGTCACCGGCGACTGTGGCGGGAACCTCTACTGCAATGGCCTCGGTGGGACACCCCCAGCCACCCTAGCTGAGATCACATTCGGGGAACAAGATTTCTACGACGTCAGCCTTGTCGACGGCTACAACCTGCCCATCTCCATCACCCCGTTTAGGGGCAGCGGAAAGTGCAACTACGCAGGCTGCATTAGCGATCTGAATGAGATGTGCCCGGTCGGGTTGCAAGTCCGATCTCGCGACAACCTGCGGGTGGTGGCTTGTAAGAGCGCTTGCTTTGCATTCAAGTCGCCCAAATTCTGTTGCACCGGGACTTACGGCAACCCTCAGTCCTGCAAGCCAACTGCTTATTCCAGGATCTTCAAGTCTGCTTGTCCCAAGGCTTATTCCTACGCCTATGATGACCCAACTAGCATTGAGACCTGCCGTGGTGGGAGCTACTTGGTCACATTTTGTCCTCACCATTAGATCCTTTCCTCTCTCTCTCTCTCTCTCTCAATCTATCTTTAGTCAGTGTTTGTTCACTAAGGCTATAATTAACCAGTGTTTCTCTCTTATATGATCTTTCAGAAATTACAGTTGTAATCGAGTAATAGCCTTTATGACTCTCTTGGCAAATTATGATGAGTGGGTTTTTAATTTATCTATCTATACTTCCTTTGCTTGACTAGAATGGTTCTGTTTGTTTATTCAATGGTGTTGGCTTTTAGAAGATCGGATTGGGAGAACTCCAGTCTGAAACCAGTTCAATGATCAAAGTTGATACTTGATAGTTCCTCTGTAGTTAATGGCTGCCTTTTTGTTGATCTTGTCAAGGGGAGTAGTGGGCAGTGGGATTGGACATGTAAAGTTACAAGAGTTGGAACCAGTTGTTGGCCATGTGGTGATGGTGTGGGTGAAGACTGAAGACCAGCTGTTGGGTCTGGGTTTTGTCAGGTAAGCCATGTGATATTGTGATGGGCCTTCTGAGATTTAACAGTGTAGTTGGTGCTGGTTGTGGTGCATGAGAGATTATCCATCCAACCAGGGTCCTTAGAGGGGAGCCCAGAACAAATGGCCAGCTTGGGGGAGGAGACCACATCTCCGCCATGTATTGGTAATATCTCCCGATGTTGGTACTAAAACCGATGGGGTTCTGCGGGTTTCTGGGTCGTCTAATTGCAATCTGGGCCATAAGTCCTATATATAAATTTCTATTATTTGATGTATTATATGGGCCAGTTGCGTCTGTTTGTGGTGTAAATGTGAATAGATATAAAACTTAATTATCATTCATATTTGTCTATATTTATTTTTATTATAAGGTTTAAAATTCTAATCCTCATCCGTATTTTCACGTGTTTATTTTCGGTATAAGGTTTAAATCAGTGTTTTATTTACACACTAAAAAATTTTCAACAATTCATTATTTTAAACCCATCGGCTTTTAACTCCATCGATATACTTTTACAAGGAGGAAGTATACACCAGACAAATGGAAAAAAAAAATGTTTTTCTTGTAAAGCCTTACAAACCTGTCCTGAAATCCTGAACCTGTGAACAACACTTCTAGAAACTATGTACATGACCCAAGAGTAAGAAAGCTTTTTCCTCTTTAAGAGACTTTTATTGTTGTAAAATCAGACGGCCATACTATTTTGTGCTTGCTGATTCTTTGAGCCAGCTGGTCCACCAGGTAGGGTCCATCCTTCCATCCGGTGGAGACTGGTTGCTCCATGTTGTTGATGAGCATGAGAAATGGCAAGTTATGGATGAAAACATGAATTCTAATAAAGTATGTTTTTTTTTTTAATTTATTTATCAAAAGTTCACTTGAATGTAAATTTACTTTTTTTTTATTGATGTACTTTTACGTCTTATTATCAATGTAAATATGCATTGGTCTGTCATAAATGTAATGTTGCCAAACATAGGTAAAAGTGAAACAAAGTGTAAATTTACCCTAAATCGAGATTTACACTCCATTTGCATTGTTTCCAAACAAAACCTTAAGAGCTGTAGCGGATTCTTTTCTCCATATTTGAATTTTGAAATGACTTAAATGGTTAAATGGGTCCCAGATCTCGCTAGCTTGCAAATCCATGATATATTTACAGCTTTCAACGGGGACCCACTATCCTGTCAAACTGTTGAATGGCTATTGCCAAGTAGATCAACTGCTTTAGGGGTAGTTTGGTGAATCTTTTTTGGAAGATCTTTTGATAGTTCTGACAGTAAAAAGACATTAAGCTTTTGCATGAAGATCTGAGCAGTCCAAAGCTAGTTTGGCTACCGCATATATTTCCATTTCTTTTCAGTGCACCGATTTTTGGTGGCCAGATCTGTTACGAATCAAATGGAAAAAGACTGTGGCACGGTCTACCCGGCTTGTAAACAATTGAAAGAATGCACGGAAAGACATGACAAACTGGGATCCTACAATTGGTTGAGAAAATTTTTTGTTAAAATAAAAAAAAAAACCTCTACAAATGATGCCCAAAAAAGCCCATGCTTTTATAATGGCAATTTCTACCTTACACGATAGGTACTTGCCTCAATGGGGTGGGTTTTCTTTTTTCTTGAAAAACATATTTTGAGGTAGGTATGAGTTTGGAGATTTTATAACCTCTATAAACTTGATCCGTTTCAACGTACGTACAACATGAAAACTTAATGTATTAGGTGTTGAATTTAATACAGTTTAGAATTTTATGATAAGGATAATTGATATTTTATGTGTTTTTTAAATGCTTTAATCAAATAATTATAAATTTTGATGCTCGTGTTTATGTTATCTGTTTATTGCTTATATATAATAAGAAATATTAGAAAATTAGATGCAAGTTTTAGATCCAACCTACCAACCCGACCCACCTCATCCTTAAATGTGGGGAGGGTTTTACGTTTTCATTTGCGGGGAGAATTTGGATTTTGAAAATCCAAACCAATATGGGTTTTTGGGAGGGTACAAATCCGGAGGTCTAAAGAGGTGTGTAGGGTCTAGAATTTACAAAACCATCTCTGAACATGCCCCATTGCCATCCCTACTTCTAAGTTCCAAATCATCAAAGTTAATGTTCATTCTAGCCACAACCACTGTGTTGTAACTTTTAGACATGGTTCAAAATTTCGATACTCATATCTTTGGGGGGGTTTGATACACCTATTTACAAGTGTTTTGGGACCCACTCTTTTTAATAAAAAATGTTAAAATATCTTTCCGAAAACCAAATTAAAAAACTGAAAAAAGTATTTCTGCATGTATCTAAGTACCGATATGCCTATGCTGATACATAGAGGCATATGGATACTTTGAACTATGCTTTTAGATGCTCATTCCATGGTGGGTCTCTTATGGTTCTTGAAGTACATGACAGGTGGCAAATTATGGAAACCCCAAACGTGGGCCCAAGCTGCGCTTGAAATTAGCTTGAAATCAACACAACAAATTAGCTAGTTAAGCAATCAATTTCTATCCTTTCCTCCCCAAAAATCTATCGTTTAATTTGTGGAAAGGGAATTAAAATTGCTTATTCTCCATTTGTTTGGTTGAGATGGGAATCAAAATCAAATTTAATGAGATATGTAAAATTCTCAATTAAGGTTGACATTAGATGAAAATAAGGGTGGATTCGAGTCGAGCTGACGCAAGTTCTTGGTTATTTGAGCTTGGATAGTTAATAGACTCGAACTCAATTCGAGCTAGAGACTTGAGCTTGAGCTCGGCTTGGTTCAAAGTTCACAAGTTTGAGCTCGGCTCAGTTGCAAGCCAATCATTTTTTTAAATAAAAATTATACATATAAAAAAATATATTTTTATTTTACATACAAAAAATTAAGAATTATAGAAATTATTTATTATTATACATATAAAAATTAAAAATATACATATCAAAATGTTTTTATTTTACATACAAACAATAAAAATTATAAAAGTTATTTACCATTATACATAAAAATAAAAATATTATATATAAAATATTAATATATATAGTAAAAATTATTTATTTATATATATTTATATGTATGTATGTATGTGTGTATGTATGTATATAATAAAAAATTATTTGTTTATCATACTAAACTCGATTAAGCTCACGAGCCTCATGAGCCATTTAATGGGCTCGAAGCTTGGTTTAAATCGAGCTAAGCTAAATTTTTCACTGGTCAAGCTCGAATAGCTCGTGAGAAGCTCAGCTCATGACTACTCTATATGAAGAGAATTTGGGGGGAGAGGGGGGGGGTTAAGTCACTTGGCTTTTCTTTTTGCCAGCTAAATTTAGGTGGCGTTTTATAACTCTAAAATGTAAATTTTGAAAAATTTAAAAGCTATTATTTTAGGTATGAAGTTCGAATGGCCATTCCAATGGAAAAATGTCATTCCATCAAACGGACATTAAGGTTATGTTTGGTTTGAAAGAAAAAGTAAGGAAAGGAAGAAAAATGTAGGAAAACCTTTATAAACCTTTACAAACCTTGTATAAATTTCCTTATTTTTCCCTTTCTTTCCCTACTTTTTCCTTCAAACCAAACACAGCCTAAAGGCCAAACTATCAGTTTTGGTAAAAGCAAATTAAGAAAAAGTGAAAGGAAAGACAACAATTAGATTATAAAAAGATTAAAAAGGTTTTCCTGTAAAAACAGAAGAGAAACATATTTTTAAAATTTTCTGTTACCCAAATCAGTAGTACGGACTACTCTTGTTAGTTGCACGCTTAGCTGGATGTACTATTGTACCTGAAGCGTTTGTACAACTGCAGACTGCATGTGGTCCAACCCCATCAACACCTCTCACGGTGGGGCGCATTACTAAATGTACCTATTACAACGTAAAAGCTTAAAACAGCAAACTGTATGTCTGTATCTGTGTATACAATGCATAGGAGATGCATATAGGAGAAGAGAGAGGTTAATGCGCAGTAGCCGAGCCAGGATTTTTTATTTTTTATTTTTATTTTGGGAGTGCGGGTGGGGGGAAGTTGAAGCAGAAGTAAGGTATTTGAGAAGGTTTGAATTTATTACATATTTTTAAAGAAAAAATAATTTCATTTTTTTTTCTTTTTTTTTATTTTGGGGGTTGGAGGAGAGTTAGAGTATGTAAGTTTTTTTTTTTTTGGGGGGGGGTGTAATGACCCTGTTTATTACATTTTGACCAACCTCCCATTACTAACCCTATATAAATAATGATTAATGATTTAAGTATTTAACAAAAATTTTGGTGGTGGGGGGACAAGGACCCCCACCATACTTGCTTTTGCCCCTATTCGTGGGTCAGAGGTTTGATTCTGGTCAAATTGTGATAATATGATATATATATACTATGGTCTATGGGTCATATAAATACTATATATAATATAACTTTAATGTATTTAAATGTAGTGGATGGATGGTAAGCTTTTGAATTTTAAAACAAATTACTAGGGTTTAGGCCTTTTAAATTACATTTTCTTTAAAATATGTACATAATAAGTAAAAAAGTGGATTAGTAGTAATTAAGTAATCTATAAAAATAAGAGGTATTGGGTTCAAATCTTGTTACTAAGGTGGTGTTTGATAATACTTTTTAGATGCCTGAATCTTAAATATCTACTTTTCAGATGCAATGCTTATTTGGTGTTGCATCTGAAATATGATTTGAAAAGTTTTTTCAGATCTGAAATTTTAAGACTCAAGCCCGTCACTTAACACGCTAAGATGCATTTCAAACATGGCCTAAAGTAAAAAAATACCCCTACTCCATTTGATCTCTCTCTCTCTCCCCTGTCTTCTCGACACTATCGTTGCAACTTGCAACGACATCTGTTCAGTGAATATTAACATTAATAATAATTATTGATTATAAATTATTTATTTAATTATTAATTATTCTAATATTTTTATTAATTTTACTTGTGTTATTTATTATTTATTAATTATTTTTATTTACTAGTAATTTTTAATTATTTCATTAGTTTTTAAAAGTTATTTTAATTTTTATTTGTGTAAATTATTAATTATTAATTATTTTAATATTTTTATAGTCATTAATTATTTTTTTAATTTTAATCGTTTCATTTATTAATTAGTAATTAGTAATTATTAATTTATTATTTATTATTTGTATTATTTTGAAGTTGAAAATTTGAGATAATATGAATTGAACTCAACATTTTCAAATAGTATGTTCTAGGGTAAAATGGTAAAATCAATAAATTTCAAATGGTAAAGGGTTGATACAACACAAACAAAGTTATGGATTCAAAGCCTTTAAAAAGTACCTATGCTTCTTTTTAGATTTCAGACATAAATTATATCCTTTTAACTTTTCAGATTTTAAATTTATCAAACACCACCTAACATTTTAAAATTTCACTTATGTATGGATTTGGGCAATTTTATGAAACCAAGACTAGTTTCCCGATTAAATTGATCGATTAGCCGATTTTCATCGGGTTTCGAACAAGTCTGGTTATTGGGATGTGACTGAACCGATTAGGGCCCTAGGTCATGGTTCAACCGGTTTGATTGCCGATCTAATCCAATTTTCTAAACACTGGGCGTATAGTCAAGCGGGTTGGGCCGGGTAACCTAGGCCCAACCCTAAGAATTGGGCCTAAAGCCCAAACTCGGTCTGAGTTGGGCTCGAGCCCAGGTTGGGCAAAAAATGGCCAAAAGTGAAAAGCCGTTCTCTCCTAATTTTTTGGTCTGACCATCTGCTCTTTCTAAACTGTATTTTATTTTGTTCAAAACAGATACCACTGCTCTTTCTACCTGAAACGATTTGGCTAGAATAACTAAGGTTGACTTAAAAGCTAGGGGTGATCATTTTCACCCGGGTTGGACCAAAAATTCTGGGGTTGAGCCTAAGTTTTGTATTAAGGTCTGGGTTCGCATCAAACTCACAAATTTTAGAGTACACGTAGGCCCAGAGTCAAACTTGGCCCTACCTTCGCCCACGTAGGCTGGGCACAGACTATAACCCTTATTCACAGGTGCAAAGCCTGAATGGCTGCCGCAAAGCCTGAATGGCTGCCGAGACCATTATCAGTTTATCACACCTACTTAAAGCACTATGTCAAGATCCTTGGGCCATGGCAAGACCAACTTGACCCGATTGTGAATGTTAGACCAGACCGGGTCGGTAGATGTGAGTTGAATTGGCAGCAGCTTTGTTCGAGTTCGTCCGAATCCACCAGAATAACGAAATCAAGCTTACAGCTGAACAGGTGAAGACTGAAGAATATGTTTCTCATCCCCCTTCAATTCACAAGCAAAAAGCTCTTTGGTTCCCTTTCTTTCTTCCCCGTTCAATTCAACACTTATTGCCAGCAAACCACTCATCTGACGTCTCATTTGCTGGATAAACAGGCGGAGGAAGACGAAGAAGGAGAGGAGAGCGTAAACGTAAACAACAGGTCTTACTGGGGTAGAAAGATTCACAGACTCTGCACAATTGAACGAAACGTAGACGGCGCACTTCATCTCCTCGACCGCCTCCGTCTCCGAGGGTATCGCCCTGATTCGCTCAACCTTAGCAGCATAATCCACGCTCTCTGCGATTCTAATCGTTTCTCCGAGGCCCACCACCGCCTTATCCTATCTATCGCCTCTGACTGTGTCCCTGATGAGCGTACTTGCAATGTCCTCATTGCCCGCCTCCTCGACGCCAGAACTCCGGATCAAACACTGCACCTTGTATGCGGTTTAATTGCTGAAAAGACAGCATTTGTGCCATCGTTAATCAATTACAACCGCCTAATTGATCAGCTATGCTCCATTTCGCATCCAATTGAAGCCCATAGGTTGTTCTTCGATATGAAAAGTCGTGGGCATGCTCCGAATACTGTCACCTATACTTCTCTTATCAATGGGTTTTGCAAGGTTGGGCAATTGAATGTTGTTCGGAAACTGTTTGATGAAATGGGCGAGAATGGTGTTGTTCCAAATTCACTCACGTATAGTGTATTGCTGAGAGGTGTTTTGAGGAAGCGGAAGGTTGAGGAGGGGACGGAATTGATGCGCCAGCTTTGGCGCATAATGATTGATGAGGAGGACCTTTCTGTCAATAATGCAGCTTTTGCTAATCTTATTGATTCTCTATGTCGAGAAGGGTTCTTTCATGAAGTTTTCAGGATTGCTGAAGAGATGCCTCAAGGGAAAAGCGTCAACGAAGAATTTGCTTACGGGCAGATGATTGATTCTCTTTGCAGAGCTGGACGGAATCATGGGGCATCAAGGATTGTGTATATAATGAGAAAGAGGGGATTTTTTCCAAGCTTGGTTTCATACAATTCTATAATCCACGGTTTGAGCAAGGAAGGAGGATGTATGAGGGCTTATCAACTGTTTGAAGAGGGACAAGCATTTGGATACTCGCCGTCTGAACCTACTTTCAAGGTCCTTGTTGAGGGTCTTTGCATAGAATCTGATCTTTGCAAAGCCAAGAATCTACTTCAGTTTATGCTGAATAAGCAAGGTGTGGACCGAACCCGAATCTACAATATATTCCTAAGAGCGCTTTGTTGTATGGATAATCCTAGTGAGCTTTTAAATGTACTTGTTTCCATGCTTCAGGATGGGTGCCAACCTGATGTAGTTACCCTCAACACCGTTATTAATGGGTTCTGCAAGATGGGAAGAGTTGAAGAAGCTTTGAAAGTCCTACATGATATGTTGAATGGAAATCTTTGTGCTCCGGATGCTGTTACATTCACGACCATTATCTGTGGTCTACTAAATGATGGAAAGATCAAAGAAGCCCTCGACCTGTTGCACCACAAAATGCCCGAAAAGGGTCTTTGTCGTGGTGTTGTTACTTACAATGTAGTTCTTCGGGGGTTATGCAAATTACAGAAAGTTGATGAAGCAATGGGGATTTTCAGTGACATGGTTGGTCAAGGAGTGGTTGCTGACAGTACAACTTATACAATTATGGTTGAAGGATTATGCGGATCTGACCGAATAGAGGAGGTAAAGGAATTTTGGGAAAATGTAATTTGGCCCTCAGGAATTCATGATGACTATGTTTATGCAGCAATTCTTAAAGGCTTATGTGGGTCAGGTAAACTGAATGAGGCATGTAATTTCTTATATGAACTGGTTGACTGTGGGGTTGTCCCAAACATTGTTAACTATAACATTCTAATTGACAATGCTTGCAAGTTGGGTTTGAAGAGAGAGGCTCACCAGATAATGGGAGAGATGAGAAAAAATGGGTTGGTCCCAGATGCTGTGACATGGAGAACTCTAGATAAGTTGCACCGGAACTCAAAGAAAATGTTCCCTGCTGATATTTTGCCTTCGCAAAGCAAAGAGGTTGCAGAAAAGTTGGAGAAGGATTCTAGAATTGGGGGACAAGGAGGTCCAACCTAGCATGAGATATGTACTTCCAGCATAATGAAAGAAATTGAGTGTCCTGGTTGAAAGGAACCCTGAGATTTTAGAGAGAATGTTAGAAACTGACCTTACATGAATTATTTTTGGTAGCACAGTTGGAACTAGAGAATCAAGAAGTTGCATGCATTTATCTCAGCTTACTGGGCAACATAATCAAAGGAGATGCAGGATAAGTTAGATGTCTACATGGGGTATATAATCAAGTACTGAAGTACTGAAAGAAGCCTTAGCCCATCCATCTAGGTTTGGAATACACAAATTCAGGGCAGGTTCTGTTCTTAGCAATCTGGAATACAAGGAATATCATGATGCAGTACACAAGTAGTCAAATTTATTATGAAGAGAAACAACAAACATCAGGAGAAAGAGTTCCTCATCTGTAGAATATATCCGAATATCATTTGATTACAAAGACATGGCTAACTGATCAGAGCTATATTTTTTTTCTTTTTTATTTTTTGATCAGTGATCAGAACCATGAATTGTATTAATAAGATTTAAAAATAAATGCCATCTTTACAGAAACCATTCACCACGATCAACTGCTTTTTTTATGGTTTCCAAGCTAATTTCCAACATCAATGTAACTCAAGATGCTGTCAGAGAATAAATTTCATGTTAGGGTTTGTCACAAGTTTGTTGACGTATAAGTAATGGGTATGGAGGTATATTCTGTCTTCAGCTTGTATTTTGGTTTACACATTATTCTTAGTCCAGGCCTGCAATTTGCATAGAATATGTCCAACTCTGTCTTTTTTCTCACCCTGCACCCAACTAGTTTCAACATCACAAAATTTGCATGGGCACCTCTCATGATGAAACCAGTCCTAGCAGACTGCAAATGGTTAGGATTAAGGCTGAATTAAGTTGATTATCTCTCACAAAGCCAGTCCTAATTTATTGATGAAGATCGAGTACCCAGAACATTCGCTTATCTAGAAAGTTGTTTAATCATCCTATTCAAAAACTTCTACAGTGTGCCCTGCAATGCTACCCAGCTGTGCCCAGTTTCCTTTCTCAACCCGCTTGCACAGAATCTCTCCCTCAACTTGCCCTTATCATCCCACAATCCCCTGTCAGCATACATATTTGATAACAACATATATGGTCCATGCTTCTCAGGTTCTAATTCCATAATCCTCTCTGCTGATCTCTTTCCCAGTGCCATCTCCCCATGAATCCTACAAGCACCAAGCAATGCTTCCCATGCCAAAGCATCCGATTTAATCCCTGTATCCTCAATAAATCTCTCTGCATCCTTCAACCTCCCTGAACGACCAAACATATCAACTATACAAGCATAATGTTCTCGCTTTGGCTTGACACCATAAACATCAATCATGGACCTGAAAACCTGAAGCCCTTCATCCACGAGACCACTATGGCTACATGCAGATAGACATCCAAGAAATGTAATAGCATCTGGCTTCAGTCCTTCATTTATCATTGCTTCAAAGAAATTGAGAGCTTCTCTTCCCTTCCCATGCTGGCCAAATCCCGTAATCATTACTGTCCAAGATATGAGATCACGGTTTTCCATGGTCATGAACACCAATTGGGCATCTGCTAAGCTGCCACACTTCGAATACATATCTACAAGACCATTCTGCACCAATAAATCCAAGCCAACCCATGATTTAATGACCCTTGCATGAACTTGTCTACCTTGCTCAAGGCTTGCCAAATTACTATACACCGGAAGAATACTAGCAAAGCTGAACTCATTTTCCTTCACGCCTATTCTCAGCATTCTCCTATAAAATCGAACAGCTTCCTCATTCTGCCCTTTTTGCATCAACCCAGCAATCATCGCAGTCCAGGATATGATATTGGGTGTAAACATTCTTTGAAAAACTTGAGTAGCAGAAACCATTCCATCTTCACACTTTGCATACATGGTGATGAGTGCATTGGCAATAGGCGTTTCAGAAGTCAGGCCGGCTTTCACTATGCAACCATGCAGCTGCAAACCCAGTTCCAGGTCTCTTGGTTCTGAACATGTCTTTGTGATGCTCGTCAAAGTGAAGCCATCAAACCTTGCACCCTCCTTTCGCATCCGAGAGAAGATTCTCAAGGCATGGTCTTTGCTATCATTACATGTACATGCATCAATCATGATATTCCATGAGACTAAATCTAGTTCAGCTATCTCATCAAATGCACGTAAAGCACATTCTAACCTCCTTTTCTTCGCATACCCATCAACCAACGCGCTCCCCACGAACTCATTAGAACTTAAACCATATTGAATTGCTTGGGCATGAAAGAGCTCTATCAAGTGTGAAGTGTCTAAAAGCACAGAAGCCCGTATCAATGCAGATAGGGTGATACGGTCCGGCTTGACATCCTCCTCTTGCATCTTGGAGAAAACTTGCAAGGCTCTGACACTGTTACGATTATGGCCAAAATAAGAGGAAATCATTGTATTGAAAGAAACTACATTTCTCTCAGGCATTGTTTCAAACAGGAAACACAGAAGCCGAGTGTGTCCACATAGAGCATACAGCCCGAGAACTTTGTTCCACAGGGAAAGGAAGCCATTAGGAGCCAATTTTAGGAGTTGGGCATGAACCAACATGCCTGCTCGGAGGTCGCGGGCGTTGGCGCCTTCCTGTAATACATGGCTAAAGCGGTGCAATCTGATTGAGTTGTCGTATTGAGTATCAAATTCTTCAAATGGGTGTCTCGCAATTGGGGTGGATAGGCTTGAAATCCCTGTAAACAAATGGGGAATGGGGTAACGGCGATGGTGACCAGAAATCTCTGTAGCTGATTTGCAGAGGCGGAACTGCAGGAGAATGCCCTCCAGGGTGGTGGATGACCCACGGCGCATTCTAAGAGATTTGCAGGCTGTAAGTTCTTCGTTGGGCTAAATCCTAGATAAAAACGGCCCACGGCGCATTGTCTGCAACGCCTGTTGCGGCCACGGCATCATGGGACACGTGGTGCTAGCATTGACCTGGCACAAGAGGTGATGATTCATGTCTCATGAGTCATGACTGATGAGATGGTATGACGTGGCTGTTAGATATGTCACCCCAGCACGTGTGTCTGGGAGGTTGATTGGCAGTTACCACGTGTCAAAATCAGACATTCCCAGCCGGCAGCCAACCATGATGGGACCCACCTAAAATATTCTTGGGTTCGGGGCCAAGGCCAAGTGATTCGTAAATGGTGTTCAGCCTTTTACTTGCCACCTGTCCCATGTTTCAGAAGTCTTACCGTACACACCAAAACCCAAACCCTAGAGAACTGAGAAGCCACAGGTCAGAGGTCAACGTTTCGCTCTGGTCTGGGCCGTCTGGTCCACTTCTAAGTCACATCAGCGTCATCCACCTGCCTCAGGCTTAAGTCATGGGCCTTCCTTAAAACCCATAAATAAAAGAAAATGTACAAAAATCGAAAATCCAAACTTGCATTACCTACTTTCTACGTATGATAAAAGAAAAACAAAATTCCATAACTATGAAATTGAGCTGATCGATTCATGTTCTTTCGTTCTGGTTTTCTTTGACATGATTCATTCATATCACAAACAGAAACAAAAGAAAAAAAAAAAAAAACGAAGCGAAACACATAGACCGGAGATTAATCCATGAAACCACATGTACAGACATATGTTTGGCTTCGTCATCCATCGATTGATTTTGATGTTTACAGGATTAGAACTATTGAGCAGAAGCTCTTCCATTGTTCATCATCACCTTGAACTCCTCAAAGCTAACGTTTCCATCACCGTCGGCATCGATGGAGCTGATCATCCGCCTGCAATCGTCAACCGTATACGGCTCTCCCAACCCATTCAACACCATTTGCAACTCCACCGCCGAGATCAATCCGTTCTTGTCCTTGTCGTACAAGTCGAAGGCGTCCTTCAACTCGCTCAGCTCATCACCGCTCTTCTTTTCCCCAATCATGGAACTATGGAAGTCGGCGAATTCATTCAGGTCGATGAATCCATCGCCGTCGGTGTCCATCTCCTCCATCATGCGTTTAACCTCATCCGCCGACACCTCGGTGCCGAGGGCTCGTAGGACGTCGCCGAGCTCCTTGGAGGATATCTTGCCGTCGCCATTCATGTCGAATCGTCTGAACACTCTCTCAATCTCTTCCCTCTTCTCAGCATCCAGTGCAATTGAAGAACCAGATTTCTTGGACATGGTTGGTTCTCTCTCTCTCTCTCTCTGGGCTTCGAGAGCTTCTGTACTTGTTTTCTCTGATCTTCCTCGTTACAACCACCAACCAACCGCTTTCGTTGTTCGGATTATCGAAAAAAGATAAAAAAGAAAAGAGAAAGGTAAACGCTCGATTGATTTATTAACACTCACGCGGTTTAAACGCGGCATTTAAACAAAGTCGCCTTCAAACACGGATCTTCAACCGACAAAAAACTCTTTTTTTTTTTTGGGTTCGGGTCATAATAGCCAAACACGTCGATTACAAAACATTACTGATGTCAATAATTTGGCCTCCCTTGTTCTTCTTTCCTTTTTTTCCTTCTTTTTCGTAAGTAGATAATCAAATGAATCGGATTTATATGGGCCCAAATATAACTCATAGGACCCAAATCCAAATTAAGGGTGATCATTTCTACCCAGGCCCACATGTTTCTGGGCCACATGAGGCCCAAAAAGTTTTGGGTCAAGCTTGGGCCCAATACTTCAGTCCAGGCCTTAACCTATATAAGCGAAACAAGATTCATGTAGGTGATGCATGTAATTGGGATAATCATCCATATACCTTAGAAAATCTTGTAACCGGTATTATAAAACTGGTAAGTGGTAACCAATAAAGTGGTATTGATGTATTTAATGGTATAGGCCCATACCCCATAGCCCGGCCCAAACTCATCGTTCAGATTTGGGTCTGGATTTAGATGGATCCAGACCAGACTCGACTCGTTAGAAGAGTCGAATGCTATTCAATTTTCTTTTTCTTTTCTTTTACTGGTTGGTTTTCAGTTTTCTATGGGCGGCTTGTCGACCCCGAGAATGATGGGTTATCAGTATGTACCCGAAAGTGATACAGATTTACAATGAAAAGTTGAAGTGGACAAGCATAGACTCGACTCCGTCTGGGTCGTTTTTGATGGTTGGTCGTATAGCTCGTGTGGCCTAGCTAGGCCCTGGCCCAGGACTTGAATAAAGGAAACAAGGATCAATGTGCTGTAGGGTTGCCTATGCCTGAAGTCATGAATTGAGAGCTCATATGTAGGGTTGCATAAAAGTAGTTTTGTTTTAATAATAATTTTAGTTGTTCTACATTAATTGTTGGCTTGAAGTTTACCATCGAAATGCTGCAATACTATTTACTAAATGAGTCTGACCAAAATGACTTCTGCAATATTTACCGAATGAGACCCTTAGTTTCAAAATTACTTCATGGAACTTGAATTTTATTATGTTAATGGATAATGTGGAACTTGGAAGAGTTTTAAAATTTCTTTCATGTAAGGTTGCAGATCCATCCAAGTTATATCTCAATCTCTATCAATTCATAGTTAGGTCAGCATACCAATTCTTCATAACGACCAATGCAAACAAAACTGAAATTGTAAAAGCAATGAAAACGATATGGAAAATAAAATGCTGTCTAGAAAAAGAATTCTTTGGTTATTACTCAATGGAAAAGCTACAACCATAAATGTACTAACTCTCAAATGGATGGATCTGGATATGGACTACTCTGTCTTTAGCTAAGGGTTTGAGAGCGAACTTCATAGTCAAGGAATGAACAGTGGCCCAATAAGTTTGGATAGAAAAAAGCTCTCATTTCCAAGGTCTGAATGAGGAACATAATTCAATTCAACAATTGAAGGGTTGAATAGGAAAAGGCTGCATTTATTCTATAGGAAATTTGGAAGAATAGAAAAATAAAAACAATGAATCTTAATAATAAACCTATCCTTCAAAAAACATTTAAAAATTCATGGTTGGTGTACATGAAATTCAAAAACATCAGTTAGATACATGGTTTTAGAACCGTCTTTGACCTGGATGGTCAAACTGTTCAGCCTAGAAACCGTCCAACTGGTTCCGTTTCACCTTTGAACCGTTAATTTGTAAAAAAATTGTTAACCTATTTGACTTGGATAATGACCTTTGAACCGTTTCACCTTTGAACCGGGTCAATGACCTGCTGACCCGGGCAATCAAATTGTTAACTTATTTGACTTGGATAATGTTTTTTTGCCATTTTTTGTTTTAATTATTTTTTAAATTGGAATGGATTGTTTGTTTGGACTAATCACTAGAAATGCTGACCCAAAAACCAGTGGCCAAACCGGTACTGGTTCTGGGTCCATTTTTAAAGCATTGGTCAGAACAAAAACATAGGCAAAGTCTACTTAGTTAGCAAGTAGTGAAATGAGAAAGACAAGTAAGTTTGATACCTTGAAATTTTAGAATATACAAATAATTAACCAAGATCCTAGCAAAAAAACATAGAACCAAGGTTCAAAATATTGATACGCCCGATATGCCCCTAGCGGCGTATATCGGGCGTTTCGATACTTGTTTTTTTACCTTTTTTTTTTAATTTTTTTTTCAAAACTGGTTCAGGGGAGCCGATCTAGGACCCTTCCATCCCTTGAACTGGTCAGACCCCCGATACACCCACTGTAGGGGCGTATCGGAAGGATCCCGAAATGATACGTATCGGCCGATATGGGCCAATACGTAACGATACTTTGAACCTTACATAGAACAACAACAATCAATATAGTACAAGCATTGCTAAGATTAGTAATTCTTGTAAGAGAAAAGGAATATTGGAAGGCATGGATCATGGAAATCTCAAAGATAGTAGGGTAAATTGTTGATAGCCATTGGATGTTGTTCAATCCGAGGACATGATTAGATAGTCCTGTCAATTGAATGAGTTCGAGGTGGAAGGACAAAGCCATGCACCGGGATCTATAACCATGAGAAGGGTCAGAGGCCCGAAGAATTATTCCTCGGATAAGTACTTTGACTCTCAAGTCAGTAGGATAGAGAGGGATGTGGGCAGGATGAACAAATTGAGACAGTGCTAGTCCAAGCCGGAGAGATAATGTAAAGAGATATATTCAAAGAGTGCAGAGTTTCCCAAGTCCCTTACCTTGAGCAAAGAATACATACTTATAATTGAAGGGAATGGCTATTTATACTTGAACATCAATAATTTAATAATAATACTAAACACAATGAAATGGCAAAACAAGATTCATATAGCTGACGCCATATGATTGGGATAAGGGTCAGATAATGATAATGGTGATTACCTCCTATATCCTCTAACCAACTATATGATAAATCCAACATTAGTTTTGGACACAAACTCAAATCAGTATGGGTATATTGAGTAGGGTTATCATGCAAGAAGAAAAAAATAGCATATTACAAAAATATCGCTGATGTTTTATATATTTTTCATGATTTACCTATAATAACCTCAGATGTCTAATTGTCATTTTATATGGGATTTGTATGATAGTTGGGGATTTATCAAACAAATGTTTGTCGATCAATGTTTCAACTTGTGGTCGAATAGACCAGTTAACTTGTCACATGGTAAGAATTTCATGTCCATTACGCCAATGAACCGCTTCTCTTCAAATCAGTCAGTTAAACTGCTGGACAGTTTGGCCCTGTTGTTTTGATATTAATTCATGGAAAGATCTATGCTGCCGGAAATATACGGTAGTAGAAGGTTTATGATAATTGGTTGATTGGTTATAAGTTTTTTTGATATTATGTCTTTTCAGTAGTTAGTTAAATCTTTAATTCATATTTTGTGCTTTTAATTATTTTTATTATTAATAAAAATAATTCTTAATTATGTATTATTGTATCTTAACTATTTTATTTAATATGATGAATATATAATATTAGAAATATATATAATTTTTACAAAAAAATTATTTTTCATCTATTTTTTATAATTTTGTTATTCATTTATACATTATTAATTAATAGGGGTGTTCATGAAAACAAATGTTATCATCAAGTATTATGAGGGAGACCTTAGTAAAATGTTTTTTTTGTCATTTACATCAAAACAAATTTAAGAAGGGTGAATACACGAGTTGAAATAATAGATGAAATTTAGACCATATAATTGAGCAGAGGCTCAAGTCTTTGCGTAGATCATAAGGCAAAAAATAACAGAATTTGAATGAAGCCAATCAGTAGCCTAGGCCAAAACCCTCAATTACATAAGACCCAATTCACGGAGTTCTGAAATTCTCATCGAAGCCCATGTGCATTTTGATGTCTGGAACGTAAACTCGACGAGGGAGAAGATAATTTCGAGTCTCAAAACGAAATCACTCATTGTTAAAATTTTCGATCGCTGCATCAACAAGAAAGAAAAACTCATTCATTCCCCGAAAAATTAATTTGTTTTCCACTGGAATTACTAGCGTAGGGCTCCTAAGATATCTTCATCTCTGATCTCATGCACCCAAAACGAAGAATCAATCCAAAGCAAGTGCGGGCAGCAACCCCGACCCAACTTGTTTTTCTGGGGGTTGGGTTGGGTTGGGTGGGCTCAAACCAAGTTGCACCCCAACCGGTCATGGACATGATGCTGTCGATCATATAAGATAGCTGCTAGAGCTTATACCCAAGCCCATCAACGGGATAAACTAAACGAAAGAACCCATTGATTCAATGGACGGACGCCCCTAAAATCACAGCCACAACTCACAAGAGCGGAGGAGACCCTATAAACGAAGGAATAGTTGAGGCCTGCTTGCTATTTTCTATTAAGGGTGTGAATGGACCAGTTTTAGATTGGACCCCGTCCAGTCTAAAATCAATTTGGACGGATTGGATGGACCAATAAGACATATTTGATTGGATCAATTTGGTCTAAAATATTTATTAGATTGGATTGGACCTGGTCTGTCCGTAATAACTTTATATTGGATTGGGTTGGATTAAGCCAATATCTGGCCTATTGATATAAGATAAGAATATAGGTGTCAATGGACCGAATTTAGGTTGAAATTAATCTAAACCAAAATGAATTTGAACAGGTTGGACAGTCCAGACATTGAATTGGACTGGTCCAAAATATTCATTGGATTGGATTGGACCTGCTCCATTTATAATAGACCCATAATGGACTGGATCATATTGGATCAAATCCAGTTCAATTGACACCCCTACTTGCTATGTCCTTGGGCGTAGCAAGGGATGATCTTTTCTTAGCAACGAACATGGGGCTCCACAAAAGTGTTAGGATTTCCCTCAAGCAAATACCCTGCACTCATAGCATCCATTCGCATATTGAGAATATCTTCGTACATGTATGTTAAATTTATAGGGAAATGTCATGTTGCTAATGTGTGGATGGATTCCCATGCTTGCAGCGTGCGTGCAGAGCTTTTGCTTGCAGGAAATCCTGTGGGCTCCATTCAATCATTTTGAAATGTGATTCCAATAGAATTGTTGTTATTGTTATTTTGTATGGTTGCATTTGATTGTAAACTTGTAGTGCACATTTATTGGCATTGATGCAAAACTATGGTAGTGCAAATGATTTGGGTGCAGATTCTGATTTAATTTTGTTTCAAAATTCACCTTTATTTTGTTTGGTTGCAGTACAAATGAAGTAAAATTATACATGAAGCGGAATGAAATAAAAATCAAAACAAAATTAAACCAGAATTTGCATTCTTTTCATTTCCACTCATATGCACTTATACTAGTGCAAATAAAATTTCACTGCAACAAAACACAGGCTATAGAAATAGAATTAATTCCATATGGCATATGAGAAGATGGCATTTAGGCATCGCTATAAATGATTTGTAGGGCTGTTAATGGAGTGGGTTTTGATTCAATCCAATTTGAACATGACCCCTTCTATTTGGACCATGTCCCATACTCTTCAATATGTGTATGGGCCTAAACATTTGGGCTTTGCCTTTGCAAATCCATTAGCATGATGGAGGGGTCTTTGTGGGATCTACCTTGAAGTCAAACTTAAATTCAAATTCAAATTTTAATCACATGTTTTAGTGATTTATGAAAATAATCCAACTAGAACATATCTTAAGTTCTAAGAATGGAAATCTAGTCAATAATTGATTGAAAAACATTCTCTCCATAAATGACAAATTGCAAGCTTTTTTCTTTATGAAAAGTAACTAAAACCAATCAAATCTATAATTAATCAAGGCATATCTCCTCATAGATGGAAAATTGTCATGATTGAAGGGAGAATAATGGATAATAAATTAGAATAAAGTAATTACAACAATTTAGGCTCCATTTGGAATGAGTATAAATACAAATATGTAGAGTGCAAAACCTTATATTTTGTATTATTTTATATCTATTTGTACTGTACATATGTGTATTTGTACATTTTCCAAACTGAGCTTTACTCTCTAAAAGGGGTAAAATCCTCAATCAAGAGGAGGAAGAGACCAGACCAAGAAGTCTATAAATAAAGGTTTCCATCAAGAGGGAGGGGATTTTTGATCAAAGAGAAAACTAAGTGAAAGTAACAAGGCTCTTGGGAAGAAGGAAGCATATACAATCTTCTAAAGGCCAAAGCCACAACACCTTAGGAGTATAGCACAATCCTTCATTTGACCAAGTGTTCCAAGCCCAACTAAAGGAAGTAATTTCCACTATTGTCTAAAGTACGAAAGAATGTCATCCGATCCTTGTCTTCAATTCAAATCTAAATCCTCAAGTTGCAAGAAACACCATCAAGAGAGAATCAGATGTTTTATCTTTTTTGTAAGTGGGGTTTTAAATACAAAGAGGTTGTATCCCATTTGCTTTAAATATATAAAAAATCAATTCATTTGAATTTGTCTCATTTTTCTTATATTTGGATTTGTACACGAAATTTGTGTTGACAATTATAGTTCACATGTTTCAATAAAATAATTAAAAATGTTAATGTTTCTTCATGTAATCGTTTATTGCCTAAAATTAGGTGTGGATTTTAAACCCAATCCACCCCACCTTCAAATGTGGGGAGGGTTGAGCCAGGGGCAAAGCTAGGGAAGACCCAAGGGAGCCATGGCCCTCTATGGCCTAGAAATCCCCAATTGATAGGTTTAGGCCATGTTCGGAACCATTGCTGTTTTTTGAGAGATGTTTTTTTTTTGAGAATATGGTGAGAAAATGTTTTTTTTTTTTCTTTTTGTTTATTTAGGATCATTACTGTTGCTACCATATAGGCATTTTTCAATGTCATGCCAGCATATTGTTGCAAGAAAACACCAAAAAAGAACATTTTATCATACCACACCTTTCCCAATTTCTGAAGTGTGGTTTGAGAAAATGTTTTTTAATTTTTAGATAAATGCATAACCAAACATCAAGCATTGTTTGAAAAAATGAATTTCAAACATGACATTGATCTGACACCATCTTTCATAAAATAAATAAATAACATTTGTTCCAAACTAAGGGTGTAAATCGGGTCATACCACTTGCGGCCTGGCACGATGGCACACGAGCCGTACTAGGCACGACACGGTCGTATAGGCCATGTTGGGTTGGGGGTTTTAGGTCTATGGGCCGACATGACATGATTTTGCAACGTGCCGGCATGGCCCAACACGTGGCCCACCCCCAATGGCTAGTTTTAGTTTTTTTTTTTTTTTGGGGGGGGGGGTATAGAAATACCTCTCCAACATTTGTAAATAACTACATAGAGGGGCATTTATGTATTTTTCTTTGGGGTAAGGGGAGAAAGAATGACAAAAATGCTCCCCCCTAACAGCTATATAACAACTAATTTGGGGAGTGCAATTTAGATAAAGTGATAAATAACTTTATAATGACCAGAATACCCTCCCAACAACTAAAAAATGCTAGTTTTTAGGGTATTTTGGGCAATTGAATTATTTCCAATTCCTATAAATAGTCATATCCTCCACCATTCTCATTACACCAATTCAGTAAATTCTCTTCTCATACACTCTCAATACTCTCTCTACTCTCTGATTCTCAAGTCTTGACTTTTTTCAAGTTTCATTAAGAAAAATGCTTGCTCAAGTATCTCAAGTTAGCAATTTTGGAGGTTTGGAGGCTTTAACCATTGAAATCAAGTTAAGATTCTGAATTGACAATCAAGGTGAGTGCAATTAAATTAATTTTTATTTTTTAGAATTAAAAAATGGTTGACTCCTCCCAAAACCAATTCCCTATCATGTTCAATGCCAACAATGTCCAGTCGCAACATGATAGCATTAGCATTGATATGGATGCTACTGACATTGTCGGAGATTTCACCCCTAGTACTGCTACTGGTGGAAAGAAAAAGAAGGGAACTAAGTTGACTAGCCCAGTTTGAAATTTATTTAAAATAGAGGAGGTTGAGGGGAAGGGAAAAATGTTCATTTGCCAAAAATGTAGGAATGACTTTACCTATTATAGTAAGAGTGTTACTAGCTACTTGGGTAGACATTTGCTCACCCATGAGAAATAAGAACAACCATTTTTATTAGCTGAGTATAGTTGACTTGAAAAGTTTTGACGTAATTATGTAAATCCTCAATTTCAAAAAGTTTTTAAAAATACTATTAGAGTAGTTGCTTTGAAAATTTTTTATTCAAATAAACAAAATTTAATTTATATTTTATCAAATCTTACTTTTGATGTTTGGACTTCTAAATTTAATATAAATTATATTTGTGTGACTAGAATTTTAAGTTTTACTAGGCTTGAATGGCCACATACTAGCCCAACAATTGCTGCAAGTATTGTAAACACTTTACATGCTTATGGAATTGACAATAAACTTTTTTCTATTAGTTTTGATAATGCCAGTAATAATGATTCAACAATGAATATTTTAAAACTTTAATTAAAATCATGTTTAAATGGTAAATTATTTCATATTAAATGTGCATGTCAGATCTTAAAGTTCCGGAATAAGAAAACAAGAACTTAAATATTTATGCCATAACTATGGTTTAAAATATAAACATTTTATGTTAGATGTTCAACATAGATGGAATTCTACCTATTTTATGTTAGAAAGTTGTATTTCCTATATACAAATTCTTACTAATTTTTATAATACAAAAATGCCACATGATATTATAGTTGAGGAAGATTGGGAAATGACAATTTGTATAAAAGATTTTTTACACAATTTATATGATGCAACTGATGAATTTTCATGTATTTATTACCCAATTAGTTGCCTTTTAGTTAATCAGTTATTTATGATTAGTAAATGTTTTGCAAAGTATAGATAGATCCACAGTTTAAAAGTATTGTTGAAGTAATGGAAAATAAATTTAAAAAATATTGAGAGAAAATTTCCCCTCTTTATTGTTTAGCTGTAATATTAAATCCTAGGATAAAGATGATTTAGATGTTTTATTTGTATCATATTGTGAAAATATGAATATAGAAATTGGAAATAAAAAATAATAATTTATTACTTGAAATGTAAAGCTTATATGAATCTTAAATGATAGGACATAAAAAATTTGCAACTTGTATGGGTGTAACTTCCATTTTTGAAATAATTAGTTCTAGTAGTGGAAAAGATAGAGTTTGGTCTCTATTAAGTAGGAGGCAGAAATCTATTGCCACTTCGTCAACAAGTTCATTTATTTAACTTAATTATTATTTATAAGCATAATTTTCTAGTTTAAGTGATTCTTTTGACTCGGAATGAATGAATAATTTTGACAATTATCCTAGTGGAGTTAGGGGTGGCAATGAGTCGAGCTCTTCCTGAGCTACTCGAGCTTGGCTTAGCTTAGTTTTAATCGAGTTTCGAGCGGACCTCAAGCCCAATTCACAAGCTCGATTAAGAAACGATTCGAGATCGAGCCTAATAAGGCTTAGCTTGTGAGGTTCGTGAGCCAGCTCGAATATATATATATATATATAAAAAAATTATAATTCTTAATTTTTAATATCAAATAAAAAATATTTTTATATATAATTTTTTATTTTTATAACATTTTTTTCTCAAAATTGAGCTTGAGCCGAGCCAAGCTCGAGCCTTGTACTATTTGACTTGGCTTGGCTCGGCTCAAATCCACCCTTAAGTGGAGTGGACATGAAAAATGTTATCTGGTCCTTGCTACCATGACACATGATCTATTAACCCTTCCATTGAAGTCTTATTTTAGTACATATACATGTATGCAAGATGATGAGAAATTGCTTGAATGGTGAAAGTATGGAGATATGCATCAATTTCAAAGATTACTTGGATCTTAAGGATAGATTACAAGACAAAAGAGCACATGACACTACACCTAATGATTCACCTGAAGTAGATGATCAAAATCAAGATGGAGATGGAGGTGGAACTTGAAGAAAAATGATGAAGATAATATTTTTTTTTGTATACTCAATAACTTTGTAGCATTTTTAAAATTATTGTAATTTTTTATTCAATTTGATTTAAACTATTTGTTATTTTTTCAATAATGTAATTTTTTATTTTCAATTTTTTATTGTATTATATTTTTTATATTTTATTCCATTTTGTTAAGTATTTTTACAATCGTAACAAGTTTCAAATTTAAATGAAATAAAATTCATATTTTTTCCAATTTGTTGTCAATTTTGTATTAAGCATTTTTTTCCTTTTTTTTTATTTTTTCAAAATATAAAAAAATAGCAATTTGGCCCAATTTGTCCCAGGCCAAGGCCTGACCTATAGTTCAGCCTAACAAGGCCCAAGCCCACAACACTGCCTACAGCTCATAGCCCAACACGACATGACACGGACCTACACGGATTCAGACTGACCCCCAATTTATCCCAAAAGAGGAAAGCATGACCTGACTCGACCCACATGCTGATACGCCACGACCGACTCTTTAAACGGGCCACAGGTACACCTATATTCCAAACAATGGCTTGCTGAAGTAGAAAGGGTATGAAATTTACAAAATCCTTATTGAACCGCACCCATTATTATTATTTGGTATTTAATTATTGTTGAGGTATAGCAAATATTTCAATTTAATAAAGTGAGACCTAATTTAGTACCAAAGTGATATCAGCATGCGAGGTAATTATTACTTGAAATAGAGTGATCTAACCAAGTTTAATTTGCACTTTTACCAATTACCAAACATTTGAGGTCGGTTTTAAGAGCAACTAACATTTAAAGCCTAGTCAAAGGGTCATTTTTGAAAAAAAAAAAAACCTTCAAAAAAGATAAATGGATGGAAGTATTATCTTTCGTGTCAAATTCCAATTTATATTGTTTTATTATAATTTGATTTTAGAACAAATAAAATCATCTATCAGCTACCAAAAGCTTCTCTAGATCTTTTTCTTGTGTTTTGTCACATATTATATAAACCCAATCCAATCTGGTGCGATTTCAAATCCTGCTATTATCAAAGAAAAGATCTGTTGATGTAACTGTTTACGTAGGGGTCAAGCAGTGATTAATATCAAAAAAATCAAAACAAAAATCCAATTTAGTTAATCTTGGGCTATGATTTGAAGGAAAATGTAGAAAAAGGAAGGAAAAGACAAAGAAACTTATACAAGATTTATAAAGATTTCTTTACTTTTCTTTTTCTTTTCCTACTTTTTCTTTCAAACCAAACACAGTTTTAATGTATGTCTTTTTTTTTTTCTTTTTTCTTTTTCTGAAAAACGGATGTCTAAATTTGATTCAATCAGTTTCAATCATCTCAGGTAATCGGTCCATTTAACTGCTTTAGTGAGTTGGCATCTAAGGCACACTTTGGAAGGAGTACAAATACAAATCTTTAGAGTGCAAAACTATGTATTTTGTATTATTTTGTATGTATTTATACATTGTACTCGTTTCAAATAGAGCCTAATAAACGTTTAAGTATATGGATTTTGAAATTTATAGAATGAAGAAAAGTTATTCAATTTCTTTCTTTTATTTTTCTTTTTTCTTCAACAGTATAGATACAATACGAAATTTAGATATTAGTTTTTTCTCATGATTTTGCCCAATACTTTGTACCAGGTTGTTTTTGATCCATTTGGTGGGCTCGAGGATGGAAACCCAACAAGGGCCAAGAGTGCGGTCTAGATATATGTACAACGTTCTAAATATCGATACTGACCAGGGTTTTTAAAACAGGATTGGACAATGAACCAGTCAGGGTCAGGTTCTTGGGTTGAACGGTTTGACCGTTTGAACCGAACGAACAGTCTATTCTGACAGAAAAAGTTTAAAATAAAAAACGGTTAAAACCGTTGGACAGTCCGAATGGTTCAAATGCCTAGGTCAGCGGTTTGCTGACCAAATCAACCAAATCAACAATTTTTGCCGAAATAATGGTTCTGGGGTAAAACAGACTTGACCGGTTCCCGGTTTTTACGGTCCAACAATCCAGTCCTTTTTAGTTCTTTTATTTTTCAAACCTGTTGGGGGGTGGGGTTGGTATAAGGAGGTCTGTCTACCCCCCCCCCCCCCCCCCCCGATACATTGCATAATTTTGATCATTGGAATCAACACACACATACACACATATATATGTAGTCCTGTCCTGACATCAATACATTTACGCCCTTTAACTTGTAAAACCCTTGTGAATTTATAGCCATTGTTACCTGGATTTCTAGTAAGGATTAAAATGACAATAAGATACAGTTGATACAAGACATATTATATCATTATTGATGTACCCAGATAAATATGCTTGGATACACTGATACACAAAATTTTTAAAATGTTTAAAAGTTATTACATTTTCTTCCCAACCCCCTTATCACTATAAAATAAAAATTTGGGCAAATCAAAGTTTTTATCCTTGTGCAACTTTCTTCAACTTAGGCAGTCCAACTTGTTGACCTAGAGAACCATAGCATGATGGTCCTATGACAAGCACCGCAATTCTCTTTTTATCGGAAGAAGTTAGGAGAACCCTCGCCTTGACAATGTCTGAACTCTGAAACTTGAACTTTCTCGAACCCCATTAGAGATCGATATTCTCTTTTATGGCAAATGGAAAATGCAAAATAATCTCTACCCAACTATTCATTGTGTATCCTCTATACATATATACATGTATACATATTTACATACATAAAGGATAATCCTCTCCAAACCCCTAGACCCCCTCGTCCCAATTTAGACAAAGGAGGGATTTGATTCTACTAAAATCAGTTAGAGACTTTTTATCAATACGCTAACTGGCACTAGGGCTAGCAATATTTAACATGGCATGAGAAAATATGACACAAGGTTAGTGAGTTTGGGTTTATCTTAAATTCTTAGTTGTGTTTGTGTTAAAATAGTATTGGCCCAATCAAGGTTCTAAATATCGATATGCTCGATATGCCGGTAGGGGCATATTGGTATTATTTTTTTATTTTTTTTTTGAAATCCAATTCAAGGGGGGCCAATTTAAGGTTCCACCACCCCCTGTAGGGACGTATCGGGATGCTCCCGATGCAATATGTATCGACCAATACAGGCTGATACATAAGGATGTTTTGAACCTTGGATCCAATTAACATGATTAGTAAATGTATTAATTAATTTTGGGTTGATCTAATTGAGAATAACCTATTTATAACCTGAAGTTTCAAGTATTAGATCATGCATGTGTAATTGGATGAACTACCATTATGGTAGGTAAAATGATATTGAATGGTTTTTATGAATTTGTTTTTAGATAATGGTTAATTGAATGTTTATTTTAGTATTTAATCTATTCATTTTTTAATTTAAACAAGTTAATCATATTAATTCGAGTTAAGTGGGTTGTATCATGCTACCTGTATCATAAACATGCCGTGTTTTGCATTTGAAAATTCGACATAATTTATTAATCATGTTATATATCCAAAATACTCTATTTACCAAAAGATATATATATACCCAAATACTCCTATCTCAACATGATGCAAACATGACATAAGAACACAAATTACTAATCCTAACTAACACCTTGATTCTATCTCAACAGTAAAGGCTGTTTCTGAAAATGGCCAAACACCACGAACGGTTGATGTCTTGATGAGTTACCCACTTGAGATAACATGTATAAGTGTGAGAGCAAATCAATGCTAGATAATGGTGCATTAATTATTGTTTGGTACCAAGTACTTAGATTTTAACAACTACATAAATGATCAACTTACATTGTGTTTGGTTTGAAGGAAAAAATAGGGAAAGGTAAAAAAACCTTTACAAAATTTGTATAAATTTCCCTATCTTTCTCTTCTTTTCCTTACCTTTTCCTTCAAACCATTAATGTTTTGAATAAAATGATATTTAAAAATAGATCATATGGTACCAGTTCTACAAATGTACAAGTACAAATATAGGGTTTAAGATCGAAACATATGAAGACTGACTGAAGAGAAGCATGTGATAATTAAGAGTAATTTAGTCACATTAACAACAAATGAAATTAGGTTTTTATCATTTAAAAACCATTCTTCTGTCAGACCAAATGGTAATTTCACACAAGGAGGGAAGTATGTGATTCATAATTTTTTCTCTCTTTTTTCTAGGAGTTTTACTAATAAGATATGGGGGAGGTTTTAGACAACTACCCTTATTTTAATATCTACCATGATCTGAGTGGAACCATATCCAATTGAGAAACAGTCTGTACTCTGTAGTGTTGTCATCCCAAATATATAACAATTTTTTCTTAAACATGCATCTCTCATCTCTTATGATGATTCAATTCAGTACAATGGCATTCAGACTTTGTTGGGTTTTGTGAGAGCAAACACTGTCAATAAGCTAAGAAGCTGGTTCTTCTCTTCTTTTTTTGCCTTAGGATTGCTATCATGATCTCCTTCAGCCTTGTTTTTTGGGTCTATATATCTCGATTTGTGAAACCTAGAATCGAGCATTTTCTGACCTAATAATTCTGTTACAAGTTCAACCCCTCTTCCCTCTCAACGCCCTGACACTTTCCCGAGGAGACAGTCAGACTGTGACCAACTTGATATAACGTTATCATGCCTGGGCCATGCATGGCATCCTTTTCCAACCAATCCCATCTCACAAGCTACCTGCACCGCAAATACCAAATAATTAGCTTGAGACTATCAATTGATTCTCATTTGGCATCACATAGTGTAGGGCCCATTAGCTTTAGATCCACTACCGTACATGTTTAACTGCTTCACGTCACGCGCCTTGGATGTTTCCCCTCAATTCATCACTCTCTCTGGTCATGAAATGGCTCGAGTCGCATTTGAATTGTAATCGGCGGATATTGAATAGTATAAACTATAAAAGATAAAAACATCTTATGTTATTAATAGAATGAAGTAAAAATGACTTTAATATTATATTTCATGAACAAAATGAATTGAAAGTTGAAACTACTCGATGAAACTGTAACTATGGAAATTTAGAAGAAAAAAAATATAATATTCAAACCACCATTACTAATAGATATAGTATAAATTTTAAGTATATATGACTATACATATTTAAATCAAATTTATTTGATTGAATAAGGTGAATCTATTTTATCCAATTATAAAATGGATCAAATTTGAAACAATTTGATAACATTGAATTCAGATTCAAATAATTGGATGACATTTTGCAATTCTATCCCAACCCATTTTATCTCTCTCTCTCTATATATCATTTATGCTATGTTTTGTTTGAAAGAAAAGGTAGAAAAAGAAAAGAAAAGCTTGTAAAAGTGTCCTTACATTTTCCTTCCATCCAAATGTAGCCTTTAAAGTCTTGTATAGGAAAAAGCAAGGCACCATATCACATGGTTATGATGTAGGTGGAGTGGATCCTAAGCTTCAAATAAATGCAAATTTAAGTAATTATTGAGATTTGGGAAGCTCCCCATTATTTGGTTGAGAGAGAGAGAGCACAATAATCTATCAATCTCCCAACCCACCATAAAGTTTGCTTTAAGCCTTTAAGTGAATCAATTATTGAGCTATTAGCCCATTTTATCGTTAGACGCATCATGTGCCTTTACTCATCTCATCTCATTTCTTTTTAGTTTTTTCAATTTCCCTTGATTTGATTCTCCCACAAATCTACGAGCTTCCCGGTGACCACGTGACCCCCCCCCCCCCTCCTTGAATCATGCTTATCTGAAACAGAGAATGCCGACAACTCGATCTGTCCTACAGCCTTAGAGGGCCCCATCCGCCTTCCCTCTGGTGGGGCATGCTCAGCCCAATTGGGTAATTTGACCATAGCCCTACTAGGATTCCAATTGCCATCTCCAAGGACATCCCCAAGAAGGTCCCAATTAGAAGGTGCTCCCTACATCCCTTACATTTTGTGCATCTTGACTGTCCTTGAGTTGAGGTTTTAGACAGAATCTCCCTCTTCTACAACCGAACCAGTACTTGTCGAACCAACTTGGACCAATCTGGCTCAATGCGGGTCAGTTCAAGCTGGATTACACGTGAGCCTGACTGGAATTCTAATTCCTCTAAGCTGTTCCAGAGATTTTTTATTTTAGGGTATGTCAGGAGTTGGTGCTACATCCATCAATACAGGAAGGTGGTTGTGTTACAAACCGGTCCCCGAACAGGACTTCAGTCATCGACCATCAAGCATGCCATCTCATGCCAAATAAGCTAGTCTCATGATCTGGTCCCGTCTGGACCCCGGAGATATTAAGATACACGTATACCACCCAAATCATATCTTTTCATGATGCTGCTGGCCGGTGGGCCCCTCCTAAATTATGGGGTTTGTTTGTCTCTGGAATCAAACCTTCACCAGAACATGCCTGCTAGAACTACGTACTTTTGTCAGGGATTGGAGAAGAAGAAACCTATCCAGTTGGAATAGTAAGGATGTCAGTGGATCGGGTTAAGTGGTAAACCCGCATTGATCCAACCTATTGGGTTATGGTTGGGTTCGCCATACCCGACCCGTTGACATTGCAGCATTGGAATGCTTGTCTTGGTTGGGTCAGATCAGATTCCATACTTTTCTTCACAATGGCATTTGGGGGGATTCGGGTCAAACAAACCCGCACCGAAGCGGATCCATTGACATCCCTGCGAATAGAAATGTGACAGTAACCAAACATCCCTTTACCCGTTAGAGGATCATTCCAAATCCCAGGTGGTCCCCACTCCCCAGGGAGTTTGCCATCGTACCTAAACTTCACACATGTAAGGAAATGAACATGGTGACATACCGTTCAACGGTCACCTCCAATCAAACGGCCTATGTCATTCCACTGGCACAAAGGATGTACTAATGGGGCCCATCATCAGATATCTAGTCCAAGGCTGACCGTATGAGGACGGTACACGTAGCCCACCTGTGTGTGAATATATAAAGAAATAAAGAAAGAGAGGAATTTGGAAACTGGAAGAGGTTGCTGTGGGTAGAAACTGTTGGAGGGTCACCCAACTTTTTAGCCTTTTCTGTGAACAAGACAGCTTTTCATTGCACCATAGCAAATTCCATGTTCAAGCCCAACCCACCAAATGTTACCGGTCACCAACTCTGTTTAGTTAGTCTAGCCCATTTCAATTTCAGACCCATTTGGATTTACAGCAGATGGGAAACAGGAAAACCCTAAAACTTCGAAGAGTCCGTTGACTGAAGCTTTTGGAGAGGTTATTTGAGACAGTTTTACAGGAAAGTTGATTTTGCGGATCATGTAAATTTATCGGAGTTTTACCAAATATTGCTTCGCGGCGTTTCCAGTTTTTCAGCTCATGTAAGTGGTGTTTGGGGTCATGATTATAAAATCGCCGATTATATTGCTCTTTGGTTGGTCAATTTGTGAGAAGGGTAAACTGTCAGAAATCAATTATTAAAAACAGGCTGAAAACGTGAAAAGAGGAATAAAAAATGGGAAAATTTTCGATCATTGCCCTGTATGGCTCGATTGACAATTTGGTCTCCAAACTTTTGAAATGTGACAATCTAGTATCTGCCATTAATGGACCGTCAGTTATGTATAGACCTGTTCATGGTTGAGCCGGACTTTTACTCATCATTAATGGAAATATGCTAGGCTCGAGCTCGGCCCGATCAACGGGCCTATAAATTGGGCCCGAGCCTGGCCTTGATAAAAAGCTCGAAGCCCGACCTAATAAAAAAATTACAACTTTTCCTATTCAAATTAGAATTAAAAATTTAGATGGTTTTTTTTTCTTTCCTATTTAAATGAACAATGGGCCTACAATATGATTTTTTTCCTTTTCCTTTACGTTTTAAAACACAGCGTTACATTCTTAAATCAAAAAAATTATTGAAATGGACATAATCACATAACCCATTTTAAGTCTAATTTTAGATCAGGCCGGGTTGGGCTCGGGCCGGGCTATTTTGATAAAACCCGAGCCTAGTTCGAATTTATTGCGGGTTGGGCTTTTTGGCCCGAGTTTAAGCCCGTAGGCCTATAAACATGTTCAAGCTCGTCCGGGGCCAGGCCGAGCTAGCCCATTGGACCACCCGGCCCATGAACAGGTCTAATTATGTATATCACATGATCTCATGTGCGATTTAAGACTTTTGAAAATGTTAAAATTAGCCTTGAAAATAAAGCACACTGTTCAGCATTTTCTTCCTCTAGAAGATGAAACAAAGCCTAAGCTCTCTGTCACAAAGCATAGATGTGGTGTGCCCAAGGTTATAGCTCCTATCTGGGCCTAATTCTTTTATGTCTTGACTTCCCGTCCTATTTCAATGTCTCACCTGAATCCCCATTGTCAATTGATTTGGTAAAGGATCTCAAAAGATTAGCTTGGAGATCAACCACCCTCATAATGTTGTTGTTAAGCTTCTCGATCAGAACCACTTGTCCAGGATCAACCACCCTACGCGCAGCCGCTTTTTGCTTGCGTGGACCCTCGTGCAATCTCAACTTTCCCATGACATCTCCAGATGTTCCCTTGACTAGAGACCTCACTCGTTGCAAATTTAGGCTACGGTAGCTAGTTATGCCCACTGGGTTTCAATAGCACCGGAGGAGGTACGACTTGAGAGGACGATGATAGCCATGATAGAGACTACAGTGGTGGGTTCAGTGTCCATGGCGGGTGGGGAATGGAGGTGCGAGAGGATAGAATCATTGACGTTCTTGTTAAAAAATAGACTCGTTTATGATGGTTCATCATTTGATGGATTGGTTTTGATTTTAGGGGATGTTTGATAAAAAAAATTAAATGATATTTGAAGGATATTTATATCTTTTCATATGCCACTTTTGGTTAATGATATTTGTCGTGTTTCAAAAATTCGTATATTACAAAGTACTGATCAGGAATTTTTCCAAAAAAAATTATGATTCTTACTTTCAAGATTATTTTTGAATGACATAACATTTGACATAGATATGGGAGATAATTTTGGTAAACACAAAATCACTATTTATAATCACTACCAAACAAATTTATAATAGGTTTTTGAGAAATCGGCTGCCATGGCAATAATGGTACCCAACAAACAATTTATTTAAAAAAATCTCTGATCTCATAAATCAGTGATTTTTCAAAAATCTCATCCGATGCACCAGCATCAATCCCAAACATCTCTGTAATATTGGAAGCCACAGCATGAAAGCCCTCCCAAACGGGCACCAAGTGGGTTATCCGAGTTGCTTTTGAAAAACCAGTTTGGGTTATAAAAGAGCCGTTCCGGTTCAATTTGGTTGGGCACATCTCACTTTTTCTTTCTGTGCTTGCTTTCTCTTTTCTTTTTATTCTCGGTTTCTGGGTTCTGTGTCTCATCGAGATTTGAGATTAGTTTGATATGGGTTGCTCCCAAGGTAGTTGCATTGACTCCGTAGACCCGCTCACGGACCCTCTCAAGGTCCATGATGATGCAAAGTTCGAGGCGGCTAAGTTTTCATTAATTACAAATGATGGATTTGATGATATTGATCTGGAAACAGTGACTGTTTACAGAAGAAACATGATTTGGGAGCTTGGTTTGGGCTGTGTTCTTCCTCTGAGGCGGAGACGTGGGCGAAGAAATGATGAGAGACATGGAGAGAAGAACAATGAAGACGGTGGTGAGCACAACAAAGCCTGGCTACTCGCCGGGAGTGGTGGGGTTGGCCCTGAATTCACTAGTGCGGAGCCGCAATCAGTCCACTCTTCTTTCAGGTTCAGCTTTGGCTCGCAGATGGAGCTTGACGCAATGAGCTTGAATTCTACTGTTTCTGCTGCTACTGTTCTTATGTTGAATTTGGATACCGGGTTAGCAGAATCTGGTTCGCGAGACTTGAAATGGAGAAGAATAGAGTCTCTAGAGAGGAGCATCTCTCCGGTGGCCGAGACATTAGTCAGATTCAGTTATGGTGAAATCCGGTCCGCTACAAGGGATTTCTGTAAAGGTATGGCGGGTACTCTTTTATTCTCAACCATTATTGTTTTGCGTTCAGGCTTATAATGGGTTTTTGTTTGTGTCGGTAGGCAGAGTACTGGGTAGAGGAGCTCTGAGCTGTGTCTTTAGAGGTAGGGTTGGTTTTCGAAGAACTGCGGTTGCAATAAAGCGGTTAGACAAGGAAGATAAGGAGTCTGCGAAGGCATTCTGCAGAGAATTGATGATTTCGAGCTCCCTCCATAATAGGAATGTTGTTCCCCTTGTGGGTTTCTGTATTGATGCAGAAGAGGGTCTTTTCTTGGTGTACAGATATGTTTCTGGAGGAAGCTTAGAGCATTATTTGCATGGTATATTTCTGGGTCCTTGTGTGGGTAATTCGCTTTGGTTGTGATCAATTTGATTGATTTTTCAAGTACCCATTTGCAGAGAAGAAGAGAGGAGTAAAGGGTCCCTCACTTCAATGGTCTGCAAGATTTAAAGTTGCGACCGGAGTTGCAGAAGCCATTGCTTATCTACATAATGGAACTGAAAGATGTGTTGTTCACCGAGACATTAAACCTTCTAACATCCTACTTTCTTCCAAGAAAACGCCCAAGGTGAGAAAACAACCTTTTCTGGATTCCTTTCTGGGCTGGTTGGCTTTGTTCAACAGATTTGCACCCAAATATCTACTGAATTAATTTTTTTTTTATGTGCATTTCTCTAATCTAACAGTGTCAACGGTTTTTTCAGCTATGTGATTTTGGGTTAGCTACATGGACTCCTGCACCTTCAGTCCCTTTCCTCTGTAAAACTGTCAAAGGAACATTTGGGTAAGTTAACAGAAAAACACATTACCAAAAAATAAAAAACAAAACCAGCAAAACTAATTAAGAAGGGAAAACTATGCTTTTACCCATTTTTCTTCTTTTTTTTTTTTCCATTTAGATATTTGATACCTTCTTTCTTTCTCAAATTGAAATGTAATATACAGTTATTTGGCACCTGAGTATTTCCAACACGGGAAAGTCTCGGATAAAACTGATGTATATGCTTTTGGAGTGGTCCTGCTTGAGCTGATTACGGGCCGGAAGCCAATTGAGGCCAAAAGACCACCAGGAGATGAGAACCTTGTCTTGTGGGTAAGTCGTTTTTCATTCTTATCTATTTAGTTACCTTACCTCTAGTATTGTCAAAATACTTCTAGCATCCAGATAACTGAGATCTGTATTTGGTCATGACTCACACTGATCCGATGACAACCCATTTTGCAATGAATATATATCCTAGTGGCATATATGGTGCGACTGCTACTTCATTTCTTAGATGGTTATAGACATTGAGTCAGTTTGATTCTTGAAACTGATACCTCCAAGATAATGAATATTACAATGAAGAATTTGATGTCGAGAGAACAGACTTTGTTAGACAGGCTTGGCGGTTATAGTATGCAACATGGGTGAAAGGAATTGAAAGTTGGTGTGCATTTGTATTGTCTATTACAATGTCTATGGAATTCGCTCATTAAATGACTGAATTGTTGATACCTTGGATATATCCTAGTTTTGACTGTTAGTGGAAGCAGAAATGTATACACATCTTGAATTCTAGTTACTTGAAGGAGAGGAAAGTAAAGCCTTTAATTATTCTTTGCAGGCAAAGCCACTTTTAGAAGAAGGAAGAGGAGCATTGCTTAAATTGCTTGATCCGCGTCTAAAACTAACTCCACATAATTCTACTAAAGTTACCAGGATGGTTCAAGCTGCTGCTGCCTGTATCAACAGTGAAGAATCCAGGAGACCAAGCATTGATCAGGCAATTGCAATATTGCGAGGGGATGAGAATTATTGCTCAAACAGGAACACTCCCACATTTGCTGGGAATGGTTGTATTCTTGATTGTTATACTCACTTGCAACAGACGAAGAGTGATATGCAGAGTCACTTAGCTCTGGCAATGCTAGGGGTTTCAGACCTTGAGGATGACGATCACTTCTATTGCCGTTGAAGACGTATGACAGTTTGGTTTTTCCATTTTTTGCTTCCTCCATTTTTTCTTATCATGTTGCTTGCCTCACAAAGAGAAAACTAGTGAGAGTAGATAGGAGAGAAACGAATGAAAAAACCTGTACATAGTGAAGAAAAGTCCAATGAGGGATTGTGTGTGTATATATATGTTCCATTCACCCATCCCTAATCTCAAGGGAATGTAGTAAGTTTCTGTTTTAGCCTTTCAGAGCTTATTTCTTAAGAGTGCTATTCCTAAATTCTGTAAACTTTATTTGTCTTAAATGGTTTTCTTTTTCTCCACTAGTGAGTGGCAGAGAACCACTAGGAAATCGAGTACTGTTTCAGTGCCCATTAGAGGAGATGCTTTATGAAGACAGTAGCTATACTCCACATTGGGTTTAAAGATCCATAATAATTAGGATACAATTTTTTGTCTCAAACCCATATCAAATAGAACCATATATTCACATTAACGGTATAGTGCCTAAATCCAGACCTGGGAATTAGCCACCAACCATTGGCTACATGAATGACCAATCTGCTGAAATAGATGAGATTGATAGAACATTTAAGGTCAGATTGCTTCTATAAACCAGATAATGCAAAAGAATGGCATTTGACATAACCACCAATGAGTTTTCATTCAGTCCCTGCAATGTAGAAAAGATGATATAGCTTGTTTACTTGTAGGCTGATCCTTGTTAGATATAAAACAGAAATTTCTGGTGATAGGACCACTGCCTTCAATGTAGGTGGTCTACTTCTAGCCTACTCATAAAGTTAGGATACCTACGCGTCTGATGTTGCTATTATATTACTGTGCAGAAACTGAGGGGGATTTTAATTGATTGTAATTGTAGAAATCATGTGAATCACTACTTGGGATGTGGCATCAGTTCATTCCCATGGTTAAACAATTCTAGTTGAAGGAACTTGGGCTGTTTGGCTGTCAATTGGTAGCTCAGCTGGTCAGTTGAAATGGTCCTCTCTCTCTCTCTCTCTCTCTCTCTCTCTCTCTCTCTCATGGATAATCAATCCCCTTTGAAGGTCCTGTCTGTATTGAAAGTTTAAATATTCAAATATAGGAATTTATGGGCCATATGTAAGGTAGGTAGGAGGGATCTATTCATGAAGATGGACCCAGAGGCCAGAACAACCATATATAGATTCTCTTATATCACAATCGTACTGTTGCTGAATTGAAAAATTAAAGCAAATGGTATTTTGAATCATTGGAGCTCTTTCTAAAAGTTTTTATTTTCTTATTTGTTAATATGTTATGAGGTTAAATTTGCTGTTTGCAAATTACATCAAACAGGCTTGTAAGCCCTCTTTAGCAAGACTTTTACAAATGGGTTGAAGCCTGTAACATCTGAGGTAGAAGGGTCATTACCCAATGGTGGTCCTGGTTATTTAGGCCTCGTTTGGCAGTGTTCAGCAGCGAAGAGCCTTGTGAATATATAATATAGCTGTGGTATCATCAATTTTGGTTTCTGGATTTTTTTAATCAAAGTTGCTTGTGTTATATGCTTTTTGGATAGGTCCTACCTTAAAAAGTCAAAAGCCGTTTGAGAGGGCTGAAACTTTGGTTGAGATGCTTTCGATCTGAGCTATTTCAAAGAACCACTAAAAGAAGCTTCTAACACAGAATTTTGACTGAAGGATAATAAATTTGGGCTATCTGGGTTTGCACCAACCAAACACTGCTTATGAGTTTTCAGGAGGGTCAAACACTGCTTGTGGGCTATATGCATTTTATGGCTATATTGGTCATACAACTTGTGACACAGCCATCAAGTTCAGCTAATCCAATCTCCGAAAGTCCTCCCAAACGGGACGAACTGGCAGATGATCTAACCTTACAGATTTTTTTTAGTTGTACGGGTTCATATGGTTCTCCATATTGTTCTTTGTCCATATGGCAAAATTCAACCAGGCTTTGCCATTGAGGTAGAAAGAGCAGCATTGCACTTGACCGAACAAAGGTTGGATTCAAGGCACCAGTGGCAAAAGTATCTCTATGCCACTTTTTAAGAGCATTAGTAAATGCAGAAGACTATTTTACTCCGTAGAATCATTCGATAAGACCAAGTTCATGGTATAATTGTAATGTTATCAAACAAGAAATTAATGAGGAAAAAGCAAAGAATAAAGTAGAAGTGTCCCTCAAGAATGTGTGGTGTGAGAGTCCAAGGCGTGTTCACTTAAAGTTGAAATAGGATTTATTATTATTATTATTATTATTATTATTATTATTATTATTATTATTATTATTATTATTATTATTATTCAGATCGATGCAAATATGGGAAAAATGCGGTTTATTGGCCAAACATTACTAGACAAAGTGGATAATTATGTAATATATCCCTTTGTTAAAATGCGAATTCAAATCCTATATTGGATTTGTGATGTTTTGATCCTATATTGAAAATTAGTGTGTATCTATTACTAAAGTATATTATTGAAGTAAACAAGGAAACTACATACCCCAGATAGCGGTGGCAATTGGACGGGTTGGATTGGGTTTGGTTTGGGTTGAGCTTCAGTCCGATCTATTTAATCCACCAATCCATTGATGACCCAGTTATATAAAATTAAATGGGTTGGGTTTAATCTAAACCCGTTTTAACCCAATCTAACCCGCCCAAACCCATTAATCTTATATTTATGGACTTAAAATTAAACTAATTCTATCTTAATAAATAAGTTTGTCATAGTTTGATGGTAATTGTTGTTACTATTTACACAAGTGGTGAATGTTTAAATCACATTATATGCATGTTATTTTTACACAAGCGGCGAAGCCATTTGACTATGTTCAGATTTTGGGTTTGACCGAACCACTTAGGTTCAAATTGGTCAAACCAACTTGAACTATCTAATTGGATTATCTTCGAGCTAATCACATCAAGGGTGGTTGAACCGTTTAGACATGGATTAGTTTGGTCAGACCAGACCATATCAGGTTTGTGCATGGGTTTCGAACCGAATCGTTTGACCCAAAAGCGGGTCAACGTATGTAAATTAGGTCGGTCTAGATTCGGGTCGGGGTGCGTTGATATTGGTCTGTTAGATAGTCCAAAGTGGGCAACGCATCTGGACATTGAACTATCACACGCAAAACCACTTTCGGGTCCGGGTCAACCCGTATCGACATGTACTGGGTTGGGTCAGACTGTGTGAATACTGGTTGGATCGGACGACCCTAACTGGGTAGAGAAAACGGTACCGAACCATCCCAATCGGGGGTTATTTCAGATTCGGGTCAACCCTGATCGATATATGTTGAATCGGGTCAAAGTACGCTGAATTGGCTTGAACTCGGGTCAATTTGATTTGGATTTATGTTGGGTGAAGTGTGTTGATTCAAGACAAAACTAAATTTAGTCAATAATTAATAAAAAATTAATGCATTAATCATAAATTATTTAATTCAAATGAAAAAAGTTGAAAAAAAAACTAAGAAATTAATACTTATGTTTAAAATGATTAACCCAATGGTTATCCACAATCCAACCCAACCCAACCCATTTAAATGGACGGGTTGGGTGAAAAATTGGCACCCCTACCCCCAGATAACGGGGTATATATACTTTAGAGTAGGACTGTCTATGAACTTCGAAAGTCCAAAATTCAATCTTGTATCTGATGTAGCTACTTCAGATTTGAATGTTAAAACATGCATTCATTTAATAATTGATTAATAATCGAATTGGGTGTGGGTGTTTGAAACCATCCAATTAGGATCCATATATATATATATATATGGAAAGTGCACGAGGTTACCACCAATGCGGCGTCTAGGTAGGGACATATGTACACAACCTACACTGCATAATTATTTCCATTAATATATAATTATGCATATATTGAAATTAATAAAATTAAAATTTTATATTTATAAAAAATTATTATATATTTATAAATTAATAATTAATAATTTTTTTAATTAAAAGACAGTAAAACGAATTTGGATTAAATCCAAATCCGATCGAAGTCCATTATTCCAATCCAAATGCAACCCAATTACAGGCATACTGCGGACTCTAGAGGTCTCCAATGAAAATGTATAGACCCTAATTAAAATGTTATTTGTTTGCCTTTTCAAAATATTGTCTGTTATAGAATGTTATCAGGGATTATGTAACCTCCATACATCCCAGCCAATCAGACGGTGGCAATATATATATATATATATATATATATATATATATATATATATGAATCAGCAATGAGGTGTCAAGACCATTGTAACATAGTAGATAAGTAACTTTTATTTTATTTTATAAATCTATGTAAGCTGGTGCACTATACATGCACTTTAGACAATAATTTTCAAGTATAGAAGTAGAATATATACCATAAGCTTATTTATTATTAATTATTCATTAATTAATTTTTTATTTTCAATTTGAGGGATTCTTAGCATATTTTATTTAATAAGTGATCATGAGGAAAAGACATAGAATAAACAATTATAACTAATCATATTTAAAATTCAGGCGTGTTAAAGATGACCGAGTTAACATATACTCTTGGCTAATTAAAGTAGGTGACAAGTTTGGTGCCCTAGACACATTGTTTTGGTTTTTCTTTTTAATAAATAGTGGGCTCTTACTACAATTTTCTTTCATGATTTTATCTTGATGAAACCAAATATAGTATATTATAATTATTAAAATAATTAAAGAATTAGGATTGTTGAAGATGATGATGAGGTTGGAATTCTCTTAGCTCATGAGCTGATGGGGCATCCATATCAACCATCTGAAGGGAAGACCCAAGATAGATAAGGTGGTTTCCCTAGAGCTATCATGGTGGGAGTGGGGGATAGGGTTCTAAATAATGTCAGGAGCCATGGAAGAACTATCAGGAAGTGGAATAATACTTGGATGAAGACTTTGACTTTGCTACTTTGCTTTATCTCTTTATGGGGAATACCTCACTGATTAGGGCAGGTGGCCTGATTCATTCAGAACCCTGAAGGGTATAGTGTCCCAGATCCTTTAGAAGAAAAGAATGTAAGCGGCAATATGAAGTATACTAGGCATCAGAGAGGCCCAATGTCCCTAGGCATCTCTTCTTTTACACTCATTATCATGTGAAGTTTTAGATTTTCTCAAACATTTAACGGTTTTTTTTTTCTTTTTAATTTGCACTACAAATAGACTACGTGGTCTGCATTGGTGCTCCTATGATTCAAAGCAAATTAAACTGTATTCAAAATCATGGAGCAGCAACAAAACTGCCCTTTATTTTAGTTTTTATTTATTTATTTAGAAGTATCTAACCCGAACAATGGTTTTTTAGGCCAAAAATTTATTTTTATTACTTTTATTTTTACTTTAAAATGTCACAAGCTGATCTGTTCAGACGGGACAGTGGAGAGGTTTCAATTCTGACCTAGAAACCAATGGCTATAACAGTTTCAATTCTGAGTCGGTTTCTAAAACATTCATCAGTGAAGAGCATCAACCCTTTGTTTAGAATATTGATTGAAGAAAATTTTAAAACAATATTATTTTGTTACAGCTACTATTCGCTTTTCGCAAAACATTCATTTTCCACAACTATTTTAAGTGCAACCAAACACTATAATTTTTAATATTTCAAGGTTGTTTGATAGCAGCTGAAGTGGCTTAACTGAATGACTTATTGATTTATCTGAGAATAAATAATAAGGTGATTACTTGACAGCTCACTCCAGTCTCAAGCTGTTATCAAATGGAATCTTAATAATCGATTAGAGGATTTTTCACTGCATCTATGAATGGGCCTTGAGCCAGCCCACTTATGAAATTTAACAAATCTGAGCACATGCCAGCCCAAGTTTCACCCCTCTGCCCCAAGCTGGCTTACGTATTAAATACATAGTGTTATCTCTATAAAGTGTGGCGCGTTTGAATCTACTGGGCCCTACTGCGGTATGATTGAAATCATATGGTTTAAATCACACCACATTTGAGATGTTTGTCTAAATCCATGAGATTTTGGTATGAATGAATACATAATGGGTGCAGCATGCTTCAAAATCTAGCAATCCACAGAATATCCACAATACTGAATGACAAGGACGGTGTTTGGTTCCTTTGCTGTTTATCTAAAAAATAGTATCAGCTCAGTGCCACATAGGCATTTCTCCCAATAGAGCTTGAACATTCTTTTGGGAGAACATTCTTTTTAATATTTCTCCAACACTAAACTGTTTTTTCACTATTCAGTTTATGTAGCTTCTAATGGAATCTAACTATCAAAAAACTTATTTCCAACCATTTTTTTCTTATTTTCCAAGATGATATTGTACTAAACGTTTATTAAATAAATGACAACGAAACTAAACATGCCATGTCAGATGGCCTCTCCTTACTCCATTACCCTCAATGGGAGCAATTCTAGAGGGGGGTTCAAAATTGCTTTTAGAAGCCCATGGAATTGCCACCTCTGCATGATTTATCGCCCTTTTTCCTCTCCTTTTTATTAAGAAACCAACTATCCCCCACTTTCTCATAAATGATCTCTAACTATCTCTAATTTCTATTTATCTCTAAATTATCATTAATTCTTATTTATCCTCTCCCCCACTTTCATTTATATCTATCTAAGGAAAGTTTTAACAATTATTTAAATATTATAATGAAATTATGTAAGAACTTTAAAATATTTATAAAAATACAAAAAAAAATATTATAATAAATTTAGTAATATTCATATTATTAATAATTTTATATTTTTATGAAATTAAAAATGAAATTATGTTATAACAATATAAATTATAATTTTATGTATTATTTAATTTAATAAATAAATAATATTATAAAAATATAAATAAAAAAATATTTAAATTTTATTCAAATAATAAAAATTAAACTTAGAAAATAAAATGTTATTTAAATATTTCAATAACTAACTATTTTAAATAACAAAATATTAAAAATAGCTAAATAACTGTATAACAAAATATTTAATATTATGTACTAACTTTAAAACAAATAAAATATAAATATTTTACATATTATTGAAATATTTAAATAATTAAATATTTAACATAACTAAATTTTAAATAGTTAAAATAACGAAATTATGTAATAAATTAAAAAAAAAATTCTTAAGAGAAGAAAAATAATTATAATATATTTCATAAAATTTCAATTAATAATAATTTTATATTTTACAGAATTATGTAATAATAGTATAACTTATAATTTTATGGATTATTAACTTTAATAAATAATTAATATCTTAAAATTTAAATAATAATATTATTTAAATAATCAAATAATATTTTAAATAACTAATTTTTAAATGTTTTAAATATAAAAAATTTAATACTAAATCATATTTTATACTCTATTTAAAAAGAAAAAAAAAGATTAAATAACGAAATTTTGTATTAACTTTAAAAATTTATCAAAGACAAATTTAATTATAATGGATTCAATAATGTTCAATAATAAGAATATAAAATATAAATAATAAAAAAATTTAAATACTATTGAAATGGTGAAAGTAGATTAAATAACTTAGTGGTATTGAAACTTTATTAGCTATCTATTTTATTTTTGCTATAAAATTTCAATAATTATTGGAGATTAAACCATTGTTATTTGTTAGAGATTAGACTATCAATTTAGATAAAACTAGTAGAGACCCGTGTGGTGCTCGGAATTTGTTAAGCTAAAACTAAACAATAGAAACAAATAAGAGTATACAATTGTTTTATATAATATTTTTAATATATTTTTACAATACAAAAATAACAATAATTAATTTCATCTAGGGTTGTTCCTCAACTTTGGTTCAACAATTTACCAATCCAATCAGGTTGGATCAATTTCACTTTGATCATTTGTAAATTGACCAAAATCGAATGACCAAACCATAGATATATATTAATATTTTATATTTTCATATATTTTTTTATACAGGAAAGTGGGAAAATTCCCATGTTTCTCAGTCTAAAATATTTTATATCATAAATTCAATTTTAAATGTGTTTTTTTAATAATGCCACTATAATTTTTTTAATTTAAATTTACTTTTTTAAGTTTAAATCTTTTGAACCAACCGACCAAACTAAAAATCGACCCAAACAGTACAACCCAAGATGGTCAATTTTCACTAATGGTTAGACGATTTTGGGTGACCAACTCCCCAAACTGACTAAGTTAATTTGGTTGGCCAAACAGCCTACAATTAAGCCAAACTAGCATGTGGACATTCTTAATTTTAGCTAAATTAGTAGTATAATCTCTAATAATTAACAATATTTTAATCTCCAATGATTATTGAAAATTTATAGAAAAAATACACAATTATTGAAAATATATTGATAATGAAAATATAATAAATAACTAATAAAAATATAATAAATACAATAATCACAAAATACAAGAAATAATAAAAACTATATTAAATTAGTCAATAAATAGTTTAATCTCTAAAAATATTAATCAATAAATTATAAAAAAATACAATAAGTACAATAAATTAAATTTAAAAAGTTAAATAACAATAGTTTAATCTCCAATAATTATTGAAAATTTTCTATTAAATAAGAATACAAAAATAAGTTTATACATAATTATTGGAAATATATTTGTCACAAAAAACAATAAATAATTACTGAAAATATAATAAATATTAATTTTAGTATATATAAATATATAATAAATATAGATTAAGATTTTAAAATTATTATTAATAAATATTACTTTTTTTGAAGTTATTTTCTGGAGTTATTAATTGACATAAGTGAAATGATTTATTTACAATATTATTTAGTTATTTAGACAATATCGATATTTACATTTTAAAATATTAATTATTTATTAAATTTAAGAATCTATAAAACTATAATTTATGCTATTATTACATAATTTTATGATGAAATTTGTAAAATTATTAATAATATGAATATTATTAAGTCTATTATAATTAACTTTGTATTATTTAATAAATATTTTAAAGTTATTATATAGTTTCATTAAAATATTTTAAATATTTTAAAATTTTTAATTCAACCTTTCTTTAGATAGATATAGATAAAAAGTAAGGGAGAGGATAAATAGGAATTAGATAATTTTGGAGAAAAACTCTCTACTAAATAGTGTTCACTAAGCGGTTCAATTCAGTTGCAAATTGTTTGGCCAACCAAATTGATCCAATCAGGTTGGGGAGTTGGTCACTCGAAACTAACCAATCATTAGTAAAAACTTACCAACTCGAGTTGTATCAGTCAGTGTTTTAAAAGCCAATCTGGATATTGACCTTCTTTTGCATTTGGGTCGCGGTCATTGGATCAACTCTCCTGGTCAAATGGGTTAGATTGTTCCACATCAACACTCTATAAATATATAAGCGTGTGTGTGTGTGTGTGTGTGTATGTGAGTGTGAGTGTGTGTGTGTATGTGTGTGTGTGCAAATACATATTTTATTAATAAATAGTGTTTCTTTCAAAAAATTAATAAATAATATACAATCATGTTTTACGGATAATATATGTATTATTTTATATTTTGTTTATATTTTTAATTCAATTTTAGTTCTTTTGTTTATAAAAATGTTAAAAATTGTGATTTGATGACAAAAAAGGGTTTTTTTTTTTTGTAAAAAATAGCGGGCCAAGGCACCCATGACACCGTAGGATGCATAGATCTTGAAAAGTTACCCAAAATTAAAAAAAAAATCACCTCAATCAGACATTGGAATGTAAAGTTATGGCCTCTGAAAGTTGGACATGCATTAAGTATGTAACCTGTAACCTAGTGGTCGGGTCGATACCAAGTCTGTGGTTTTTGATTGAAGGGCGGCTTTCAATGGAACTAAACCCAAAATCAAGGTTCGGTGATGATTCAAACAATTCAAGTAGTCAAGTCAATGGCGGGTTGAAAAACATTGGTATCAGTTTGGGCTAGTTTTAACTTTGGTTGGTCTATTCAAAAGATTTAAACTTAAAAAATTAAATTACATTTAAAAAATATAATGATCCTATTAAAAGAATAAATTTAAAATTTTAAGTCTACAATATAAAAATGTTTAGACTAAGAAATATGAGAATTTTTTTACTTTCATTTTTAAAAAATTATATTTGAAATATAAAATATTAATATATGTTATGACCGGGTCCATTCAATTTTGGTTGATTTACAAATGGCTAAGCCGAAACTAACCGACTTGGTCGGGTTAGGAAATTGCTGAACCAAAACTGACCGAAAATACTAAAAAGCGGTCAACTCAGGTTGAGTTGGATTAATTTGATCAGTTTCATCAGTTTGATGAGCATCCCTCAATGAAATTAATTATTGTTATTTTTATATTGTGAAAAAGTTCTTAAAAATAGTATATAAAATATAAATAATTATTAATTATTAAAAATTAAATTATAAAACTATTATCTACTTTATTTCGTTTAACAAAATCCGTGCATGGCATGGATCGCCGTTAGTTGGAAAATAAAAGAAAAAGGAACGAATTCACCCAAACGTAGCATTCGAAGACAATTGAAGATGGGGTTGGGACAGCCCCAAGAAAAATTTCAAAATGGGCCTTATTTGGGCCGGGCGAAGTCAATCGGGACCCGGATGGATTCCATCTGATATGTAGCCGTCCCATTTACAGAGAAATCTTTTATTTTATTTATTTATTTTATTTACAGACTCAAATCATGACAAGAGCTTAGCGAAATCCTGAATAAAAGCGGTGTTGGCGTGGAGGAAATCGGAGAACTCCTGGAAAGAGATGGAGCCATCACCATCAGTGTCCATCTGGGCCATCATTCGCTGAACCTCTTCCGGAGCTTTGCCTAGTTGTTTCAGGGCATCGCCAAGCTCCGAAGATGAAATCTTGCCGTCTCCATTGGCGTCGAACCGCTTGAAGATCCTCTCGATCTCTGCCTTGTCGGCGGTCGTCTCGATTTCTGGTTTCTGATTGATTACTCTTCTTTCTTGCTGTTGCTGCTCTGCTTTTCAGAGAGAGAGAGAGAGAGTGTTTTAAAAAAGGGTGGAATCGGAACTCGGAAGCGAAGGGTCTTGCTCGCGCCCTCTGGTCTCTGCACTCGGGTTCTTGGCTTTGCGAGGGGATCGCTCCACCAATGAACGTGAATCCACTGGAAATAGATTAGCCATTTCCATTTGGGTGTTGGGCCTGTTAGCCCGAGCCCAAGATCCAAACGGATTTGCATGCCTGCAAGTGATTCTTTAATCTTTATGCTGCGATTGGGCTTTATTGAGAGTTGAAATAGGGCCAACCTGTCGGCCCAAGTATGATCCAGTGGTGAGTAATGGTTTAATGGGGGCTCACGAATTTCCAAGAGATGGGCTGGTCTCGGCAGGACATTAGCCCATATACATTTGGCAAATCTTTCTGTTGGGCAATGAAAGACATGCCGGGAGTCAAAAAAGCCTACAACCCCCAGAAAGTTCACAAAAGCCCAAAACAACCAAAAATCAACATTTTTTTTTCGTTTAACAGCCCAATAGACCACAGTAGGGTCAAGATACTTATCAAACGGTTTTGATCTTTAAAGATAAGAACCGTCTTTTAGTCATCTAGATTTTTGGAAGGACTTGCCAAACTGCACCTTAAGCTAGGCTGTATTTGTTTTGAAAGAAAAAGTAAAGAAAGAAAGAGAAATGACCTTGTATAGGTTTTTCTATGTTCCTTTTCTTTCAAACCAAACGCAGCGTTAATGATCAAGGATGCCGGTAGAGGGGATTAATGATATTTTGCTTTCAAAAAAATCATTGTGATTCTGTACAGATAACCTATCAGGTAGGACCCACAAATCAGATACAGAAGATCTATACCATGTTTCAGTCATTTTACACTATGGAAGGCATTTTTAGTGTTTTTAGTTAACAAAATATATTATATCTATATCATAAGGGGTCATTACTTGGTGAAATGGTAAAATCTTTGGTTAACAAGTATGAAAACATGGGTTCAAATCTAAGAGCGAACACTTGTGTGTCAAAAATCTCCAAGGTTAGGGCCTTATTGAACCTCTCTCTCTCAAGACCCCAAATATCTAGGACCAACATTGAGTAATGGCCATACTTTTGGTATTTATATTGTAAATGAAGTCGAATTTACAATCCAATCACTGATCAACCAATTCTACTCTTACTTAATGCTGTCAATAACAACTTTGTGTATTTAATTAATACAAAATATGATGATTAAGTACAAAATGAAATTTGTAATAAAGGAAAAAAATACAAGGGATTTGATTCTCTTTTATTCTACTCTAGGACGTGAGAAATCTTTGATTAACAGTCAAATTCAATGAAGATGATGGTCATGGTGTATTTCTTCTCAAAGTGCTAATGTAGATTTCTTTAATGTGTGGTGTTTCTGAAGAGTTGATTTAGATTTCCTCACTTTGGGTTTCGTTATTGATCAATTATGAAGAATGCTTCTCTAAAAAAGGCCTTTTTAAAGTGGCTTGATCGTTTTAGGAGAACTTGAACCAAAGTGTAAAATAGAGAAGTAAAAACGTTTCTTTCCTTCTTCTTACCACTTGAAGTTGGACTTTGCATGAGATTGTAACTGCTTGCAGGGATATTTATAAATGTGAGTGAAAAGAGTTTTTCAAACTTATAAATGTGGTTATAAAAAAGAGATCCTCTTTCTCCTTAAGCAGGGTTATTTATAGCATAGGACTGCCACCTCAGCCGACTTGCAAAACAATCCCATGTAAGTGGAGTATTGGGTTAAGGTTAGTTCCTATACATCTAAGTATACCCTTATAATGACTGTGGCATTCAGGGGTCCTTCATCTAACATATGTTGCTTTTGAATGGTGACATGTAGGGGTGGCAACTGGAT